>NW_026571095.1:33787644-33913424 GCF_026225935.1 Boleophthalmus pectinirostris | reverse complement strand
GGAGAATCCACACAGGAGAGAAACGTTCAGATGTGACAAGTGTGGGAACGCTTTCTCTCAATTAGCAAGTTTTAATAGACACATGAGAACTCACTACTGGCACAGACTGTACGAGTGTGACCAGTGTGGAAAGGTCTTTAAAACGTCCCAGGAACTCTCCGGTCACTACCGAACGCACACGGGAGACGAAGCAGGTGACCGTGAAGGAGGGAAGGCTTTAAAGTCCATGAGGAAACATCTGAAACAAGAGAAAAGCTGCAGCTTTGACCAGTGTGGGCCTAAAGTCAGACTCAAAAAGTTAGAGATCAGGCTTCAGAGACTCCAGACTGTGAACTGAGCTCTTTGTAATGTCAAAAATTAAGCCTAAAATGAGATGTAAAGATTTTGTTATTATTATTATCAGAAAGAGGGTTTAGTTGAAGTTCCTCCATCTTATTCTTCATTGTTTTTTGTTTGAGTAAGCCTGATCATATTCGATTCTATTAAAGGTGTATGGAGTTTAAAAACACAGCGGCGCACTTCCTGTATTACCCCTCTCTTTTTCTCGTTCCACAAGAGTCTTCAGATGCACCTCCACCCACATGTCCCTCACCATTTTCATTAGTTGTTGTTTGTTTCATTTTTTGCACTTATTAGCTCTTCAAAGATTGAATCCCCGAAACATTTCTAAAAGTGTCCTAATTTGAAATTAAAAATCTTACTTGCATAAATAGATAAACATTCAAATTCATGCACTAATTTTTTTCTTGTGAGTAACGATACAGAAAACCTGGGGCGGGGGGCAGTGTTTGGAGTAACGCGTTATAAAAGTAACGAATTACTGTAATGCATTGCTTTTTGCTGTAACGCAGTAATGTAAGGCATTACAGGGGGAAAAAATAGTCATATTTTACCCGGTACAAATGTGAGTAACGTCACAATGTTTTTTTAACCTGGATTGAAGTGGTGGTTTTTTCTTCATACAAATTCGCTAAAATCACCTCGATATCAGCAGCGGTGAAACGCCGGAGGTGCGCCCCCGTAGATCTTCAGGTAACCGCGGGCGAAAGGACCGACAAAGAACTCCACGCTGTTTAGACCTGGTTTAGACCTGGGTCAGTTCTGGTTTAGACCTGGTTTACACTTGTCCCTCGCTCTATCGCAGTTCACTTTTCGCGGTCTCGCTGTTTCGTAGATTATTTTTGTGCAATTTTGCATGCCTTTTGTTTTTACAGTGTATGAATGCGTATTGCGTTCCTCCCGCTGCGTCCTGACTGGCCAAGGGACTCCTGTCTCCTGTACAGTACAGTGCAGAATGTGTTCAGATGCCAAATTTAAATACATGTTCAATCTCTAGCAGTGTGATTCTGAAGTGCTGTACGGTTGCAAGTTTTCTCCCCGACGAAACCCACAACGTCGACGAAACGTTCTGCACCGACAAAGGCTCCTGCACTCGCACCCAAAAGACAGAGGAAGATGCAACCATCGCACAAAAAGTTGGACTTCTGGACACACTGAAGGAAGGTAGAAGTTACGCGCTGTAACAGACTCTTGCACCTGCAAATAGTTGCTGAAATCAGGGCCGCGAGCCCGAGCAGCAGGGTGTCCATAAAGAGCGATCGGGTTTAGTCCTGGTTCAGTACTGGTTCAGTCCATATACAGCGCAAAAGTTCAGCATCTTCGCAGTTATTTTGGTGAGAGTAACGTAAAGTAATGCAATAGTAATGTAATGCCTTACATTTTAAATGCAGTAATATTGTAATGTAACAAATTACTTTCAAATGACAGTATTAAGTAATAAATAACGCATTACAGTTTTAAAGTAACTTGCCCAACAGTGGCGGGGGATGAGCAATAGTCGGACTTTCATAGTTCCTGGTCTGTGATGCCTCCAAGAAATCAGTAACATTTCATAACTATTGTGTAATGGATGTTCCAAAACCCAAATTGTGCTTGTTTATGTGCAGAAGATACAATGTGAAAAGTTATTTTGCATGAGATGGGCCCTTTAACTACTAACATATAATACAAAACATGTCATGTACAAATGTGTTTAAATCGTTGGAAGTCCAGTAATGAACAATTATTATTTAGAATCAAACTTGACACGTTTCCTTTTAGTAACAGGTTTTTTGTTTTGTTTTTTTATTAGGTTTAGTAGAGAAACACTTGTAGAGAAGGTACCACCGGTGAACTGATTAGGTTTATTATTTCTTACATATGTACAGATTCAATTTACATACATAAATTTTAAAAAACAGATTGAAGTCAAATTTGGAGACAAAAAATAACAATTAGGTGATTCAACAAATGTGATTTGTAACAGAGAATATGAACAGAACAGATGAACAGGATTACACATTTCAAAATACAATATATTTTTGAAGAAAATATAGACAATAAACTAATACTTAAACTAATTCATGCCACTAACCTAACTCCAAAAACTTAAAAATGTAAAATAAAGTGGCAAAAACACAAACTGCAATGAATAAAAAGCAAAGTTAAATTATTTGAAGCCAGGATCTAGATTTTTTTTAATGAACAAAATAGTGGAAAACCAGCAGAATCATGTAAAGCGGCTTAATATGAACTTTTTAAAACCAAAATCATGAGGCTCACAGCAGCAGGTACAGAGACAGGGGCCCCAATATTCCAACGTAAATCAACAGGAGCCGGGGTCAGCAGGAGCCGGACGAGCCGCACGGGAACTTCCTGTTTGGAACGCGGCGGCTAGAGCGTGAGCTGTGACAATTTATAAATGCGGTCTGTTGTGTGTCCTCATATGCAGTCTGAGAGTCGATTTATGAGAAAACGCTTTGTTACAGACTGAACAGCCGAATGGTATCTCCCCTGTGTGTGTCCTCATGTGTGTTTTGAGATGAGAGGATGTAGCAAACACTTTTTTACAGACTGAACAGCTGAACGGTTTCTCCCCTGTGTGTGTCCTTTTATGTTTTTTTAAACTAGAACTATCAGCAAACGCTTTGTTACAGACTGAACAGCTGAACGGTTTCTCCCCTGTGTGTGTCCTCATGTGTGTTTTGAGATGAGAGGATGTAGCAAACACTTTTTTACAGACTGAACAGCCGAACGGTTTCTCCCCCGTGTGTGTCCTTTTATGACTTTTTAAACTAGAAACTATCAGCAAACGCTTTGTTACAGACTGAACAGCTGAACGGTTTCTCCCCTGTGTGTGTCCTCATGTGTTTTTTTGAGATAAGAGGCTTTAGCAAACGCTTTCTTACAGACTGAACAGCCGAACGGTTTCTCCCCCGTGTGTGTCCTTTTATGACTTTTTAAACTAAAACTATCAGCAAACGCTTTCTTACAGACTGAACAGCCGAACGGTTTCTCCCCCGTGTGTGTCCTTTTATGACTTTTTAAACTAAAACTATCAGCAAACGCTTTGTTACAGACTGAACAGCTGAACGGTTTCTCCCCTGTGTGTGTCCTCATATGCAGTGTGAGACTAAATTTTACAGTAAACTCTTTCTTACAGACTGAACAGCTGAACGGTTTCTCCCCTGTGTGTGTCCTCATGTGTGTTTTGAGATGAGAGGCTTTAGCAAACGCTTTCTTACAGACTGAACAGCCGAACGGTTTCTCCCCCGTGTGTGTCCTTTTATGACTTTTTAAACCAGAACTATCAGCAAACGCTTTCTTACAGACTGAACAGCCGAACGGTTTCTCCCCCGTGTGTGTCCTTTTATGACTTTTTAAACCAGAACTATCAGCAAACACTTTCTTACAGACTGAACAGCCGAACGGTTTCTCCCCTGTGTGTGTCCTCATGTGTGTTTTGAGATTACATTTTGTAGCAAACTCTTTCTTACAGACTGAACAGCCAAACGGTTTCTCCCCTGTGTGTGTCCTCATATGCAGTGTGAGACTAAGTTTTACAGTAAACTCTTTCTTACAGACTGAACAGCTGAAAGGTTCCTCTCCTGTGTGAACTCTGCGGTGTATTTGTAGTTTATATTTAGACCCAAATCTCTCTTTACAAACAGAACACTTGTGTTTCTTGCCCTCAGCTCCTTCTCCGGTTCCTGTCGTGTCTCCAGTATTCACGGTGGCTCTGGTCTCTGGCGCAGACTCGTCTTCGTCAGACCCTGTGTCCATGTGTGAACGGCTGGGTGGAGCTCTCCAGTCTTCATCACTGTCAGTGTCAGAAGAGTGCTCTGTCTCTCCTTCAGTCTCTCCTTCAGTCTCTCCTTCAGTCTCTGGTCTGATGTCCTCCTTCTGTGCGTCCTCACTGTGGACATGTGGCTCTGCTTTGACGTCCTCTCTCTGCTCAGTTTCTCTTTGTTGAAGCTGCGACGACTCTTCTGTCTTCACACTCACAGCACCAAACTCTGGCACAGACCTGAAAAATAAGACACATTTGTATATTTTAGACCCAATCTGAATATTTGTAATAGAAATGAATAAGAATCAAAGAATAACCAAATAAAAAATTGCAGTTTGAAAGTGTCTGAGACTCACACTTGCAGCTGTTCCTCCTCCTGTCTGATGTTTTGTTCTTGTTTAATGTTTGGAGTCACATCAGGGCTCAGAGAGGGGGGCTGGACAGCTGCAGGAGACAAGAGAATACACACTTATATATACACATGCAGTCTTGTGGCACGAACATTGAGTGCGTACACATGCACATCATTATTCCGGTTATGTAAAACGCAGTAACCCGGTTATGGCAGTATCTCGGTTATTAGAAACCGGGATACTGTAGCTGGTTTATTCTGATAGTAACCGGGATACTGTGGCATGTAAAAGCAGTATCCCGGTTACTGCAACATAAAGTTGAGTGCGCAAGTGTCCAAACGACAAACACTTTCCAGTCTTTTCACCTCAACAGTAGCAACATAAATAAAGTGACCAATATAAATAAAGTGACCAACATAAATAAATTGACCAACATAAATAAAGTGACCATACATGAGTGAAATGTCTGTAAAATAAAGAGCTGCGCTAAACCTGCACATGTACAATCTGCACTTGTACGACCTGCACTCGTGTGATCGCTGAAAAGCTAAAACATGAACTATCTCCAACACGATACACGCACAGAACAGACTTACAATCATTAGCGACTCTTTTGTCACAAAAAGAACACACATAATCCACCGAGTCGTGTCTTTTAGTCCGAAAGAAGCTGAATCACATCATCGGCACAAGGAGCGAACTGTTTTTATCGCCGCTAACAGTTTATGCTAATTAGCCATGCAGACCTTAGTTTCGTCTCTGTAAAATGTAAACAAATGAGATCAGAGCTGAATTATATTATCAAACGGGCTGATGTGGCTCTATATTGGTTATGGTTTATATGTTGTAAAGTTGAGTTTATTTATGCAGAAGATTTTAATGTGGGGTTTAATTGTGGAATCTAGTAGCTCTTTAAACCTCCCGAGTTTCCTCTGCTAAAGGAGCTCATGGTTTGTATTTTTCCTGGTTTACTAGATGGATTTAAGTTAATTTTTCTGTCCATGAAGTTATAAGAAATATGTTTTAGTCAATATTTGAAGTCGTACTGGTTCTTCTGCCGTTATATCCACGGTGCACGTTTCTAACGCGCTGTTTTCTACATCAGATGCGTTTTTCACACTTTTTTAACAACCATGGACAAAAAATAGGATCCATGTTTAGACTGACCGGCTGTGACGAGCAGGACCCTCGGGCTCAGGGCGCTCAGAGCCGAGTCCAAGAGCCGCTGTAACCGCTGGTTCTCCCGTTTGACGCGGCGCAGCTCCTCCTCAAAGTCCGCTTCTGTGTCCTCAAACAGCGCACGTATGTCCTGGGCCCTCGCACTGAGCCGCTCCTCCACACTCGCTCTCCACCCTGCGGACATGTCTGGTTGTTTTTTTCACCGGTGTCTCGGCTCTGCTCCTCTGGTCCCGGTGTCGGTACGTGGGCGGGAATCAGAGCTGCTGTTGGTCACATGTTTGTGTCCAACGGTCCGCGCGCGCTGCTGCTGTTCTGCTTCAAACTTGAAAATAAACAAACTGTTGTTTCTGTTCGTGTTTAGTTTGGATCTTTTAGCCCAATCTGAGACTTCAGCTGATTGTACTGACAAAATGTTCACTTTCACATCAAAAATAAAAGTGAGTTTTTAGTACTAACTTAACTTAACTAGCTAACTAGCTTATATAGCACATATATATAGCACGGTGGCGTGTTGCTGCCATCCACTGGTCGTCCGTGGTACTGCAGTAGAGAAGCTTAGCTCACACTTTTATTGACACAGCCAGAGCATGATTTATATGTATATGTATATGTATATATATTCTCAACAACCTTTTTGAGGTGTTGGAGAATGGTGGTGGACATCGCAATACCAAGCGATGGTAATATCAGGAAAAAAGGAACACGAGAAACTAGAGAAATACCAGGGGCTCAAGGAGGAGCTGGAGAGAGCCTGGAAAGTGAAGGCAACAGTGGTGCCTGTGGTGATCAGACACTCGGGGCTGTAACCCTGAAACTGGAAGAGACGACAAACAGATACCGGGAAAAGCAACGGACAACTCAGTCCAGAAAAGTGCAGTACTGGGAACAGCAAAGATACTGCGCAGAACTCTCAAGCTGCCAGGCCTCTGGTAGACGACCCAAGCTGAATGAGGGTGAGAGAGACCTACCACCGTGGAAGGTGAGAAACACATTATATATATATATATATATATATATATATATATATATTATATATATATATATAATATATATATAACCCCCTCAGCCAAATAATCGACCGCACTGGCTATGGCCGACTCAGAAACGGGGCCACCATCAGTCACCTCCTCTACATGGATGACATCAAGCTGTACGCTAAGAGTGAGCGAGACATCGACTCACTGATCCACACCACAAGGATCTACAGTACAGACATTGGGATGTCATTCGGGCTTGAGAAATGTAGCAGGATGGTGACAAAGAGAGGGAAGGTAGTCCACACAGAAGTACCTTGGTATCCCACAAGCAAATGGCAACCTCGAAGAGGCAACAAGGAAAGCGGCTACGGCCAAATACCTGCAAAGAGTGAGGCAAGTCCTTAGAAGCCAGCTCAATGGCAAGAACAAGGTGCAGGCAATCAACAGCTACGCCCTGCCAGTGATCAGATACCCTGCAGGGATTGTAAGCTGGCCAAAGGAGGAGATACAGACCACAGATGTTAAGACACGAAAACTCCTGACCATGCATGGAGGGTTCCATCCCAAATCCAGCACCCTGAGACTGTACGCAGGCCGGAAGGAAGGGGGCCGAGGACTAGTGAGTGTGGGAACCACTGTCCAGGATGAAACATCCAAGCTCCTTGAGTACATCAAGGACAAGGCCCCGGCAGATGAGGTGCTCAGAGAATGTCTCAGACAGTGGGGTCCAGAGGAAGAGGAGCTGGAGGGACCATCATGGCAGGACAAACCCCTACATGGGGCGTACCACCGGAACATAACTGAAGTGGCTGATATCAAGAAATCCTACCAATGGCTTGAGAGGGCTGGTCTGAAGGACAGCACAGAGGCACTGATCCTGGCTGCTCAGGAGCAGGCCCTGGGCACTCGAGCAATAGAGGCCCAGATCTACCACACCAGACAAGACCCACGGTGTAGACTGTGCAAAGAGGCTCCTGAGACAGTCCAGCACATAACTGCAGGGTGTAAGATGCTGGCAGGGAAAGCATACATGGAGCGACATAACCAAGTGGCGGGCATTGTGTACAGAAACATCTGTGCAGAGTATGGGCTGGAAACCCCAGGATCAAGATGGGAAACACCTCCAAAGGTTGTGGAGAATGACCGAGCCAAGATCCTGTGGGACTTCCAGATACAGACTGACAGAATGGTGATGGCGAACCAACCAGACATAGTGGTGGTGGATAAGAAACAGAGCAGAGCCATGGTGGTGGACATCGCAATACCAAGCGATGGTAATATCAGGAAAAAGGAACACGAGAAGCTAGAGAAATACCAGGGGCTCAAGGAAGAGCTGGAGAGAGCCTGGAAAGTAAAGGCATCAGTGGTGCCTGTGGTGATTGGACACTCGGGGCTGTAACCCCCTTAAACTGGAAGAGTGGCTTCAACAGATACCGGGAAAAACAATGGACATCTCAGTCCAGAAAAGTGCAGTACTGGGAACAGCAAAGATACTGCGCAGAACTCTCAAGCTCCCAGGCCTTTGGTAGACGACCCGAGCTGAATGAGGGTGAGAGACCTACCACCGTGGAAGGTGAGAAACACATTTTTATATATATATAAATTTTTTTAATAATATATATATATATATATATATATATATATATATATATATATATATATATATATATATATATATATTCCTTCTGGTTCTATCTGGGAAAACTGCTGAAAAATCCCCATAAAACTTATTTACATATGTCCAAATGATGTCCTCACTCAGACCAGATTTATTGGTCTGATCTTATTGGTCCTCAAGGCATCATTTAGCAGAAGCCAAATTATAAACCAGCAGCACTTAAGCTCAAACAAAAGTCTCAGAGCAGCTCAACTGGTCAAATCATCAGATCCAGCATCACCGCTGTTTTTCTTTACAGTTTACAGCAAATATAATAGATTCTACCATAACCAGACCAAACTCATCACCGCTGTCTGTAGGATCTGGTTCACCTTTACATAAAATACATTCACAGCGCACACACAGATGTGTGTGTGCCACAGACACAGATGTTTTAAATTACCTTGGTTAGTGTTAGTGAGGGCAATGTTGAAGAGATGAGCAGACAAACCGTGTCATTTTTATTTAACGATACGTCACTTTATTCGATTTTTTGATTGTTTTGACAGTAATAAGTTGTATAATTCTATCATCCTTGTTCTGTCATTACATAGTTCAGTTCATAATCATTCATTTAACATTTATTTTTAAAAGCAAAACAAAAAGAAAAGGACGGACATGTAAAATCAGAGGTGGGTAGTGGTCCAAGAAATTACTCAATGGCAAAATGGTATTTGGGGGAATTACTGTGCATTTGAACATTTGTATCAGATTTTTTTATGTTCATATAGTTCATATAATTGGAAGGAGAATCATAAGAAACATAAACACACACACAATCTGGTGGGTCTATTTTAAATATAAAAATATGATCATATCTGAATGAAACACAAATGTTCAAATCATTCAATATTGTCAACATAAAATGTTTGTCAGTTGTAGACTTGGTCACAATGAGGATATTGACATTGACAATACATGCATCACAAATTTCGGACTTCTGGTCATCGCGCAATACATACTGGGAAGGATCCTCCGAAAAAGTGAACATCAAACCTCCATGTTTGTTTTCCCAGTGGGATGCGTCTATTGTCAAAGTCGATCTTTTCAAGTCTTTTGAACCATATCACTTTTGTTTCTGGTTTTGATATTGTCATATTTTAGTTTTGGAATTCGGACATTGTAATTGTGTGGTTGTTGGATCCTAACAGCGGAAAAGGGCTTCGGAAGTTTGCAAACTCCATAACTGCAAAAGGGAATCAGATGTGTGTGACTGCAAACCTCTGTTCAAACTGTTTCTCTTCCCAACGGAACTGAAAAATAGTGAAAGGTGAAGGCGATGGGCAGGACTGATCCACGGGAAGGACCAAAAAGGAAACATTTGACTGCCTAAGAAATCATCCTGAGTTTGCAGTGAACATTTTGTATGTGGAGCAACAACAAAACATTACCCCGATCCCTCACTCAGCCTTGATTATGAATTTAAAAAGTCAACGCCAAAGTGAAAGGCACCAAGAAACACCTTCCACTGCAAAGAGACCAAGACGTGATGTTGCTGTAAAGTTGAACAAGAAAGTGCGAGCTCAGTCTGTTTGTCTTCTCCACCTCTCGCTTAACAATTTTTGTTGTTGTCGCTCCACATACAAAATGTTTGCTGCAAACTCGGGAAGATTTCTTAGGCAGCCAAACGTTTCCTTTTTGGTTCTTCCTGTGGATCAATCCTGCCCTTCGCCTTTCTCTATTTTTCAATTTCGTTGGGAAGAAAAACAGTTTGAACGAAGGTTTCCAGCCACACACATCTGATTCCCTTTTGCATTTATGGAGTTCACGAAGTTCCAAAGCCCATTTTCCACTGTTAGGGTCCAACAACCACACAATTATGATGTCTGAATCCCAAAAGTAAAATATGACAATATCAGAATCAGAAACAAAAGTGATATGGTTCAAAAGACTTCAAAAGATCAGCTTTGACAATAGACACATCCCACTGGGAAAACAAACATGGTGATTTGATGCTCACGTTTTCGGACGATCCTTCCCAGTATGCATTGCGCAATGACCGGAAGTCCAAAATTCAGAATGCATGTATTGCCAACTTGTAATAGTTTCATGTATGAGGCTGTTCCCCATCTTTGAGGGAGGGAGTCCTGTCCTGCAAAGCCAGCCCCTCCTCCTGTAGCTCCGTCCTGTAGCCCCTCCTCCTGTAGCCCCGCCTTCTCAGTCCTCTGTTTTCTCCAGGATGAGCACAGAGCAGAAGGAGACACCCGTGTGGTACCAGCTCACCCTGGAGAAATACAGGAAGGGACTGCAGAAGGCGGGGCTACAGGAGGAGGGGCTACAGGAGGAGGGGCTACAGGAGGCGGAGCTACAGGAGGAGGGGCTGGCTTTGCAGGACAGGACTCCCTCCCTCAAAGATGGGGAACAGCCTCATACATGAAACTATTACAAGTTGGCAATACATGCATTCTGAATTTTGGACTTCCGGTCATTGCGCAATGCATACTGGGAAGGATCGTCCGAAAACGTGAGCATCAAATCACCATGTTTGTTTTCCCAGTGGGATGTGTCTATTGTCAAAGCTGATCTTTTGAAGTCTTTTGAACCATATCACTTTTGTTTCTGGTTCTGATATTGTCATATTTTACTTTTGGGATTCAGACATCATAATTGTGTGGTTGTTGGACCCTAACAGTGGAAAATGGGCTTTGGAACTTCGTGAACTCCATAAATGCAAAAGGGAATCAGATGTGTGTGGCTGGAAACCTTCGTTCAAACTGTTTTTCTTCCCAACGAAATTGAAAAATAGAGAAAGGCGAAGGGCAGGATTGATCCACAGGAAGAACCAAAAAGGAAACGTTTGGCTGCCTAAGAAATCTTCCCGAGTTTGCAGCAAACATTTTGTATGTGGAGCGACAACAACAAAAATTGTTAAGCGAGAGGTGGAGAAGACAAACAGACTGAGCTCGCACTTTCTTGTTCAACTTTACAGCAACATCACGTCTTGGTCTCTTTGCAGTGGAAGGTGTTTCTTGGTGCCTTTCACTTTGGCGTTGACTTTTTAAATTCATAATCAAGGCTGAGTGAGGGATCGGGGTAATGTTTTGTTGTTGCTCCACATACAAAATGTTCACTGCAAACTCAGGATGATTTCTTAGGCAGTCAAATGTTTCCTTTTTGGTCCTTCCCGTGGATCAGTCCTGCCCATCGCCTTCACCTTTCACTATTTTTCAGTTCCGTTGGGAAGAGAAACAGTTTGAACAGAGGTTTGCAGTCACACACATCTGATTCCCTTTTGCAGTTATGGAGTTTGCAAACTTCCGAAGCCCTTTTCCGCTGTTAGGATCCAACAACCACACAATTACAATGTCCGAATTCCAAAACTAAAATATGACAATATCAAAACCAGAAACAAAAGTGATATGGTTCAAAAGACTTGAAAAGATCGACTTTGACAATAGACGCATCCCACTGGGAAAACAAACATGGAGGTTTGATGTTCACTTTTTCGGAGGATCCTTCCCAGTATGTATTGCGCGATGACCAGAAGTCCGAAATTTGTGATGCATGTATTGTCAATGTCAATATCCTCATTGTGACCAAGTCTACAACTGACAAACATTTTATGTTGACAATATTGAATGATTTGAACATTTGTGTTTCATTCAGATATGATCATATTTTTATATTTAAAATAGACCCACCAGATTGTGTGTGTGTTTATGTTTCTTATGATTCTCCTTCCAATTATATGAACTATATGAACATAAAAAATCTGATACAAATGTTCAAATGCACAGTAATTCCCCCAAATACCATTTTGCCATTGAGTAATTTCTTGGACCACTACCCACCTCTGATTTTACATGTCCGTCCTTTTCTTTTTGTTTTGCTTTTAAAAATAAATGTTAAATGAATGATTATGAACTGAACTATGTAATGACAGAACAAGGATGATAGAATTATACAACTTATTACTGTCAAAACAATCAAAAAATCGAATAAAGTGACGTATCGTTAAATAAAAATGACACGGTTTGTCTGCTCATCTCTTCAACATTGCCCTCACTAACACTAACCAAGGTAATTTAAAACATCTGTGTCTGTGGCACACACACATCTGTGTGTGCGCTGTGAATGTATTTTATGTAAAGGTGAACCAGATCCTACAGACAGCGGTGATGAGTTTGGTCTGGTTATGGTAGAATCTATTATATTTGCTGTAAACTGTAAAGAAAAACAGCGGTGATGCTGGATCTGATGATTTGACCAGTTGAGCTGCTCTGAGACTTTTGTTTGAGCTTAAGTGCTGCTGGTTTATAATTTGGCTTCTGCTAAATGATGCCTTGAGGACCAATAAGATCAGACCAATAAATCTGGTCTGAGTGAGGACATCATTTGGACATATGTAAATAAGTTTTATGGGGATTTTCAGCAGTTTTCCCAGATAGAACCAGAAGGTTATATATATATATATATATATATATATATATATATATATATATATATATATATATATATATATATATATATATATATATATAAATGTGTTTCTCACCTTCCACGGTGGTAGGTCTCTCTCACCCTCATTCAGCTCGGGTCGTCTACCAAAGGCCTGGGAGCTTGAGAGTTCTGCGCAGTATCTTTGCTGTTCCCAGTACTGCACTTTTCTGGACTGAGATGTCCGTTGTTTTTCCCGGTATCTGTTGTAAGCCACTCTTCCAGTTTGAAGGGGGTTACAGCCCCGAGTGCTCCGATCACCACAGGCACCACTGATGCCTTTACTTTCCAGGCTCTCTCCAGCTCCTCCTTGAGCCCCTGGTATTTCTCTAGCTTCTCGTGTTCCTTTTTCCTGATATTACCATCGCTTGGTATTGCGATGTCACCACCACGGCTCTGCTCTGTTTCTTATCCACCACCACTATGTCTGGTTGGTTCGCCATCACCATTCTGTCAGTCTGTATCTGGAAGTCCCACAGGATCTTGGCTCGGTCATTCTCCACAACCTTTGGAGGTGTTTCCCATCTTGATCCTGGGGTTTCCAGCCCGTACTCTGCACAGATGTTTCTGTACACTATGCCCGCCACTTGGTTATGTCGCTCCATGTATGCTTTCCCTGCCAGCATCTTACACCCTGCAGTTATGTGCTGGACTGTCTCAGGAGCCTCTTTGCACAGTCTACACCGTGGGTCTTGTCTGGTGTGGTAGATCTGGGCCTCTATTGCTCGAGTGCCCAGGGTCTGCTCCTGAGCAGCCAGGATCAGTGCCTCTGTGCTGTCCTTCAGACCAGCCCTCTCAAGCCATTGGTAGGATTTCTTGATATCAGCCACTTCAGTTATGTTCCGGTGGTACGCCCCATGTAGGGGTTTGTCCTGCCATGATGGTCCCTCCAGCACCTCTTCCTCTGGACCCCACTGTCTGAGACATTCTCTGAGCACCTCATCTGCCGGGGCCTTGTCCTTGATGTACTCAAGGAGCTTGGATGTTTCATCCTGGACAGTGGTTCCCACACTCACTAGTCCTCGGCCCCCTTCCTTCCGGCCTGCGTACAGTCTCAGGGTGCTGGATTTGGGATGGAACCCTCCATGCATGGTCAGGAGTTTTCGTGTCTTAACATCTGTGGTCTGTATCTCCTCCTTTGGCCAGCTTACAATCCCTGCAGGGTATCTGATCACTGGCAGGGCGTAGCTGTTGATTGCCTGCACCTTGTTCTTGCCATTGAGCTGGCTTCTAAGGACTTGCCTCACTCTTTGCAGGTATTTGGCCGTAGCCGCTTTCCTTGTTGCCTCTTCGAGGTTGCCATTTGCTTGTGGGATACCAAGGTACTTGTAACTGTCCTCAACGTCTGCTATTGTTCCCTCTGGGAGTGACACCCCCTCTGTGTGGACTACCTTCCCTCTCTTTGTCACCATCCTGCTACATTTCTCAAGCCCGAATGACATCCCAATGTCTGTACTGTAGATCCTTGTGGTGTGGATCAGTGAGTCGATGTCTCGCTCACTCTTAGCGTACAGCTTGATGTCATCCATGTAGAGGAGGTGACTGATGGTGGCCCCGTTTCTGAGTCGGTATCCATAGCCAGTGCGGTCGATTATTTGGCTGAGGGGGTTTATATATATATATATATATATATATATATATATATATATTATATATATATATATATATATATATATATATAAATATATAAATGTGTTTCTCACCTTCCACGGTGGTAGGTCTCTCTCACCCTCATTCAGCTCGGGTCGTCTACCAGAGGCCTGGGAGCTTGAGAGTTCTGCGCAGTATCTTTGCTGTTCCCAGTACTGCACTTTTCTGGACTGAGTTGTCCGTTGCTTTTCCCGGTATCTGTTGTCATCTCTTCCAGTTTGGGGGTTACAGCCCCGAGTGTCCGATCACCACAGGCACCACTGTTGCCTTCACTTTCCAGGCTCTCTCCAGCTCCTCCTTGAGCCACTGGTATTTCTCTAGTTTCTCGTGTTCCTTTTTCCTGATATTACCATCGCTTGGTATTGCGATGTCCACCACCATTCTCCAACACCTCAAAAAGGTTGTTGAGAATATATATACATATACATATACATATAAATCATGCTCTGGCTGTGTCAATAAAAGTGTGAGCTAAGCTTCTCTACTGCAGTACCACGGACGACCAGTGGATGGCAGCAACACGCCACCGTGCTATATATATGTGCTATATAAGCTAGTTAGCTAGTTAAGTTAAGTTAGTACTAAAAACTCACTTTATTTTTGATGTGAAAGTGAACATTTTGTCAGTACAATCAGCTGAAGTCTCAGATTGGGCTAAAAGATCCAAACTAAACACGAACAGAAACAACAGTTGGTTTATTTTCAAGTTTGAAGCAGAACAGCAGCAGCGCGCGCGGACCGTTGGACACAAACATGTGACCAACCGCAGCTCTGATCCCCGCCCACGTACCGCCACCGGGACCCGAGGAGCAGAGCCGAGACACCGGTGAAAAAACAACCAGACATGTCCGCAGGGTGGAGAGCGAGTGTGGAGGAGCGGCTCAGTGCGAGGGCCCAGGACATACGTGCGCTGTTTGAGGACACAGAAGCGGACTTTGAGGAGGAGCTGCGCCGCGTCAAACGGGAGAACCAGCGGCTACAGCGGCTCTTGGACTCGGCTCTGAGCGCCCTGAGCCCGAGGGTCCTGCTCGTCACGGCCGGTCAGTCTAAATATGGATCCTATTTTTTGTCCATGGTTGTTAAAAAAAGTGTGAAAAACGCATCTGATGTAGAAAACAGCGCGTTAGAAACGTGCACCGTGGATATAACGGCAGAAGAACCAGTACGACTTCAAATATTGACTAAAACATATTTCTTATAACTTCATGGACAGAAAAATTAACTTAAATCCATCTAGTAAACCAGGAAAAATACAAACCATGAGCTCCTTTAGCAGAGGAAACTCGGGAGGTTTAAAGAGCTACTAGATTCCCACAATTAAACCCCACATTAAAATCTTCTGCATAAATAAACTCAACTTTACAACATATAAACCATAACCAATATAGAGCCACATCAGCCCGTTTGATAATATAATTCAGCTCTGATCTCATTTGTTTACATTTTACAGAGACGAAACTAAGGTCTGCATGGCTAATTAGCATAAACTGTTAGCGGCGATAAAAACAGTTCGCTCCTTGTGCCGATGATGTGATTCAGCTTCTTTCGGACTAAAAGACACGACTCAGGTGGATTATGTGTGTTCTTTTTGTGACAAAAGAGTCGCTAATGATTGTAAGTGTGTTCTGTGCGTGTATCGTGTTGGAGATAGTTCATGTTTTAGCTTTTCAGCGATCACACGAGTGCAGGTCGTACAAGTGCAGATTGTACATGTGCAGGTTTAGCGCAGCTCTTTATTTTACAGACATTTCACTCATGTATGGTCACTTTATTTATGTTGGTCAATTTATTTATGTTGGTCACTTTATTTATATTGGTCACTTTATTTATGTTGCTACTGTTGAGGTGAAAAGACTGGAAAGTGTTTGTCGTTTGGACACTTGCGCACTCAACTTTATGTTGCAGTAACCGGGATACTGCTTTTACATGCCACAGTATCCCGGTTACTATCAGAATATAACCAGCTACAGTATCCCGGTTTCTAATAACCGAGATACTGCCATAACCGGGATTACTGCGTTTTACATAACCGGAATAATGATGTGCATGTGTACGCACTCAATGTTCGTGCCACAAGACTGCATGTGTATATATAAGTGTGTATTCTCTTGTCTCCTGCAGCTGTCCAGCCCCCCTCTCTGAGCCCTGATGTGACTCCAAACATTAAACAAGAACAAAACATCAGACAGGAGGAGGAACAGCTGCAAGTGTGAGTCTCAGACACTTTCAAACTGCAATTTTTTATTTGGTTATTCTTTGATTCTTATTCATTTCTATTACAAATATTCAGATTGGGTCTAAAATATACAAATGTGTCTTATTTTTCAGGTCTGTGCCAGAGTTTGGTGCTGTGAGTGTGAAGACAGAAGAGTCGTCGCAGCTTCAACAAAGAGAAACTGAGCAGAGAGAGGACGTCAAAGCAGAGCCACATGTCCACAGTGAGGACGCACAGAAGGAGGACATCAGACCAGAGACTGAAGGAGAGACTGAAGGAGAGACTGAAGGAGAGACAGAGCACTCTTCTGACACTGACAGTGATGAAGACTGGAGAGCTCCACCCAGCCGTTCACACATGGACACAGGGTCTGACGAAGACGAGTCTGCGCCAGAGACCAGAGCCACCGTGAATACTGGAGACACGACAGGAACCGGAGAAGGAGCTGAGGGCAAGAAACACAAGTGTTCTGTTTGTAAAGAGAGATTTGGGTCTAAATATAAACTACAAATACACCGCAGAGTTCACACAGGAGAGGAACCTTTCAGCTGTTCAGTCTGTAAGAAAGAGTTTACTGTAAAACTTAGTCTCACACTGCATATGAGGACACACACAGGGGAGAAACCGTTTGGCTGTTCAGTCTGTAAGAAAGAGTTTGCTACAAAATGTAATCTCAAAACACACATGAGGACACACACAGGGGAGAAACCGTTCGGCTGTTCAGTCTGTAAGAAAGCGTTTGCTGATAGTTCTGGTTTAAAAAGTCATAAAAGGACACACACGGGGGAGAAACCGTTCGGCTGTTCAGTCTGTAAGAAAGCGTTTGCTGATAGTTCTGGTTTAAAAAGTCATAAAAGGACACACACGGGGAGAAACCGTTCAGCTGTTCAGTCTGTAAGAAAGCGTTTGCTAAAGCCTCTCATCTCAAAACACACATGAGGACACACACAGGGGAGAAACCGTTCAGCTGTTCAGTCTGTAAGAAAGAGTTTACTGTAAAATTTAGTCTCACACTGCATATGAGGACACACACAGGGGAGAAACCGTTCAGCTGTTCAGTCTGTAACAAAGCGTTTGCTGATAGTTCTAGTTTAAAAAGTCATAAAAGGACACACACGGGGAGAAACCGTTCGGCTGTTCAGTCTGTAACAAAGCGTTTGCTGATAGTTTTAGTTTAAAAAGTCATAAAAGGACACACACGGGGGAGAAACCGTTCGGCTGTTCAGTCTGTAAGAAAGCGTTTGCTAAAGCCTCTCATCTCAAAACACACATGAGGACACACACAGGGGAGAAACCGTTCAGCTGTTCAGTCTGTAACAAAGCGTTTGCTGATAGTTCTAGTTTAAAAAAACATAAAAGGACACACACAGGGGAGAAACCGTTCAGCTGTTCAGTCTGTAAAAAAGTGTTTGCTACATCCTCTCATCTCAAAACACACATGAGGACACACACAGGGGAGAAACCGTTCAGCTGTTCAGTCTGTAACAAAGCGTTTGCTGATAGTTCTAGTTTAAAAAAACATAAAAGGACACACACAGGGGAGAAACCGTTCAGCTGTTCAGTCTGTAAAAAAGTGTTTGCTACATCCTCTCATCTCAAAACACACATGAGGACACACACAGGGGAGATACCATTCGGCTGTTCAGTCTGTAACAAAGCGTTTTCTCATAAATCGACTCTCAGACTGCATATTGAGGACACACAACAGACCGCATTTATAAATTGTCACAGCTCACGCTCTAGCCGCCGCGTTCCAAACAGGAAGTTCCCGTGCGGCTCGTCCGGCTCCTGCTGACCCCGGCTCCTGTTGATTTACGTTGGAATATTGGGGCCCCTGTCTCTGTACCTGCTGCTGTGAGCCTCATGATTTTGGTTTTAAAAAGTTCATATTAAGCCGCTTTACATGATTCTGCTGGTTTTCCACTATTTTGTTCATTAAAAAAAATCTAGATCCTGGCTTCAAATAATTTAACTTTGCTTTTTATTCATTGCAGTTTGTGTTTTTGCCACTTTATTTTACATTTTTAAGTTTTTGGAGTTAGGTTAGTGGCATGAATTAGTTTAAGTATTAGTTTATTGTCTATATTTTCTTCAAAAATATATTGTATTTTGAAATGTGTAATCCTGTTCATCTGTTCTGTTCATATTCTCTGTTACAAATCACATTTGTTGAATCACCTAATTGTTATTTTTTGTCTCCAAATTTGACTTCAATCTGTTTTTTAAAATTTATGTATGTAAATTGAATCTGTACATATGTAAGAAATAATAAACCTAATCAGTTCACCGGTGGTACCTTCTCTACAAGTGTTTCTCTACTAAACCTAATAAAAAAAAAAAAAAAAAAAAAACCTGTTACTAAAAGGAAACGTGTCAAGTTTGATTCTAAATGATAATTGTTCATTACTGGACTTCCAACGATTTAAACACATTTGTACATGACATGTTTTGTATTATATGTTAGTAGTTAAAGGGCCCATCTCATGCAAAATAACTTTTCACATTGTATCTTCTGCACATAAACAAGCACAATTTGGGTTTTGGAACATCCATTACACAATAGTTATGAAATGTTACTGATTTCTTGGAGGCATCACAGACCAGGAACTATGAAAGTCCGACTATTGCTCATCCCCCCGCCACTGTTGGGCAAGTTACTTTAAAACTATAATGCGTTATTTATTACTTAATACTGTCATTTGAAAGTAATTTGTTACATTACAATATTACTGCATTTAAAATGTAAGGCATTACATTACTATTGCATTACTTTACGTTACTCTCACCAAAATAACTGCGAAGATGCTGAACTTTTGCGCTGTATATGGACTGAACCAGTACTGAACCAGGACTAAACCCGATCGCTCTTTATGGACCCTGCTGCTCGGGCTCGCGGCCCTGATTTCAGCAACTATTTGCAGGTACAAGACTCTGTTACAGCGCGTAACTTCTACCTTCCTTCAGTGTGTCCAGAAGTCCAACTTTTTGTGCGATGGTTGCATCTTCCTCTGTCTTTTGGGTGCGAGTGCAGGAGACTTTGTCGGTGCAGAACGTTTCGTCGACGTTGTGGGTTTCGTCAGGGAGAAAACTTGCAACCGTACAGCACTTCAGAATCACACTGCTAGAGACTGAACATGTATTTAAATTTGGCATCTGAACACATTCTGCACTGTAGAGACAGGAGTCCCTTGGCCAGTCAGGACGCAGCGGGAGGAACGCAATACGCATTCATACACTGTAAAAACAACAGGCTTGCAAAATTGCACAAAAATAATCTACGAAACAGCGAGACCGCGAAAAGTGAACTGCGATAGAGCGAGGGACAAGTGTAAACCAGGTCTAAACCAGAACTGACCCAGGTCTAAACCAGGTCTAAACAGCGTGGAGTTCTTTGTCGGTCCTTTCGCCCGCGGTTACCTGAAGATCTACGGGGGCGCACCTCCGGCGTTTCACCGCTGCTGATATCGAGGTGATTTTAACGAATTTGTATGAAGAAAAAAACACCACTTCAATCCAGGTTAAAAAAACATTGTGACGTTACTCACATTTGTACCGGGTAAAATATGACTATTTTTCCCCCTGTAATGCCTTACATTACTGCGTTACAGCAAAAAGCAAAGCATTACAGTAATTCGTTACTTTTATAACGCGTTACTCCAAACACTGCCCCCCGCCCCAGGTTTTCTGTATCGTTATTCACAAGAAAAAATTTTAGTGCATGAATTTGAATGTTTATCTATTTATGCAAGTAAGATTTTTAATTTCAAATTAGGACACTTTTAGAAATGTTTCGGGGATTCAATCTTTGAAGAGCTAATAAGTGCAAAAAATGAAACAAACTACAACTAATGAAAATGGTGAGGGACATGTGGGTGGAGGTGCATCTGAAGACTCTTGTGGAACGAGAAAAAGAGAGGGGTAATACAGGAAGTGCGCCGCTGTGTTTTTAAACTCCATACACCTTTAATAGAATCGAATATGATCAGGCTCACTCAAACAAAAAACAATGAAGAATAAGATGGAGGAACTTCAACTAAACCCTCTTTCTGATAATAATAATAAAAAAATCTTTACATCTCATTTTAGGCTTAATTTTTGACATTACAAAGAGCTCAGTTCACAGTCTGGAGTCTCTGAAGCCTGATCTCTAACTTTCTTGAGTCTGACTTTAGGCCCACACTGGTCAAAGCTGCAGCTTTTCTCTTGTTTCAGATGTTTCCTCATGGACTTCAAAGCCTTCCCTCCTTCACGGTCACCTGCTTCGTCTCCCGTGTGCGTTCGGTAGTGACCGGAGAGTTCCTGGGACGTTTTAAAGACCTTTCCACACTGGTCACACTCGTACAGTCTGTGCCAGTAGTGAGTTCTCATGTGTCTATTAAAACTTGCTAATTGAGAGAAAGCGTTCCCACACTTGTCACATCTGAACGGTTTCTCTCCTGTGTGGATTCTCCTGTGCGCTTCTAGGGTGCCCAACTGTGAAAATGCCCTGTCACACACATCACATCTGTACGATTTTTCCCCTGTGTGGATCTTCTCATGGTTACGACGAGCAGAGGAGTCGCAGAATGCCTTCCCACAGTGTTCACATTTAAACGGTTTCACTCCTGTGTGGATTCTCAAGTGCAGACGGAGATGACCAGACTCTGTAAATTTCTTCCCACACTGCTCACATTCAAATGGTTTCTCTGCTCTGTGGATTCTCATGTGTCGATAGAAGCTGCTAGAAACTCTAAATTCCTTCCCACACTGGTCACACTCATATGGCTTCTCTCCCGTGTGGATGCCCATGTGTGTTGCTAAGGAGCCCGACTGTGAAAAGGTCTTCTCACAAATGTCACATCTAAACGCTTTTTCCCCTGTGTGGACTCTCATGTGTCGTTTGCAGGAACGAGATTCTGTAAATTTCTTCCCACACTGGTCACAACTGTACGGTCTTTCCCCCGTGTGAGTTCTGTAGTGTTGTTTCAGTCTGGCAGGTTTTGCATACACTTTTCCACACTGGTCACATGTGTGCGGCATTCTGTTGGTGGATCTTGTATCTCTGCATTAGAACAAAAGAAAGGAAGTGTCAAAATAATTATAATAAATACACATAAAATCACATCTAGTAAATCATTAGGGGTGTAACGATATCCAAGTCTCATGATACGATATTTATTGCGATATTTTCTGGAGGCTAAACAGCTAAAACTGTTAATATGCTACTTTTTCCTCTTAAAATGCCTTAAAAAGACTTAATCCAAAGAATTAAGGCTTAAAAGTGCTTAGAACTGTTATTTCTTCTTGTAGTCTGCACTGAAGTGGAGCAATTTGGTATATGGCTACACATGATTTAGATTCATCAGCTGGTTTCACTTTGTGGAAACCGTCTGACCTCGCAGCAGGATTTAGGATTTGTTCGCTCAACGGTAGGCGGACACTTTTTTTTTTCACTGTTATTTGGTCGTGACGTATGTAATGCGCCAACTCCCGTAGGAAGAAGGGCAATAACATCTTTCCCCTTGATAAAATTCACCAAACATTCTCTTTGTTCCGGCTTTAAATCCTCGATCTCGGGAATCGTCGCCAACACAGAATGTCTGTCTTTGTCTACATCCATCTCGACGCTTTGTTTACTGTTGTGCTGTTCCACAAAAGGGACCCAGACAGGCGCGACGAGTTTGACGTCATGACTTCACAGCTCTTCACTGATTGGCTGGTGTGCGGTCTACAACTTCCGGGGTTTTTGCGAACTGTCTAGTGTATTCTGATTTCTGACCTAGTCACTGGAGAGAAATGAAATTGAGCAGAGGCACTAGATGGTGCCAGCCTGGTTAACACTCATTTCATCTATCCATGCTTTTACTCATATGGTTTATAATTCACTTCACTTAACATAAACTATGAACTATTTGTAGTTCTTTGCAAAGACTGAAGATTGAAAGCATTACAAGTCCTATATTGTTAATAATAATTACTCATGTCCTAAAACTTCTAATGATTTAAATAAACTTTGTTTATACTGTACATATTTTGCTTCTTGTTTTGTTAACTAATGAGATTTAAAGTTAAGATATCACTGATCTCCCTTTGAATTGTTGAGGTTTATGTTTTTAAATGTGCCTCTACATCCCATTT
Organism: Boleophthalmus pectinirostris; assembly: GCF_026225935.1. Classification (NCBI taxonomy): domain Eukaryota; kingdom Metazoa; phylum Chordata; class Actinopteri; order Gobiiformes; family Gobiidae; genus Boleophthalmus; species Boleophthalmus pectinirostris. Next base: position 33,890,731 of record NW_026571095.1, on the reverse strand, counting down.
GTGGAACTTGCTGTAAAAAGTGTTTTTTTTTTTTTTGTGCAATTTCAATGCAAATGTTTCTTGTGTATATTTAGGTCAGTTTAAGTGGATCAGTATCAAATATGAAGCATATTCAGGTTTCTAACGACATAATACACAGAACAAAGGCAGATAACCCGGTTCTGAACGCGGGTCACAAACGAGTCCGGCGCAAATACTTTTTGTTATCTGGATACGTGCTTTTAGCTACATAACAACGAGCACTAATCACAAAAACAGTACACCGATACCTGCTCAGTAACTCACCGTTCAGGAAGATGCGGTTTGGAATCAGAAAAATCCACCAATTCACAGATTGAATAGATAGATTGATAGAACATCAAAATAAAAGCTTTATTTTGATTGATTTTTATTATTAATACTTCAGAACCCCAGATGCAAACACACACAAAACACAACAAATGCACAGAAAAAAAAGTTCATGTACAAAGGGCCCTGATCAAAGAAACAAATCGAAATCATTCATAAAAGATACAAGAAACCTGGCCTCTTTTCATTCATCAAGTGAGTTACTTTTGGTTTTATCTTTAAAAAAAAAAAAAAAAAATATATATATATATATATATATGGTCTGAAGGACAGCACAGAGGCTCTGATCCTGGCTGCTCAGGAGCAGACCCTGGGCACTCGAGCAATAGAGGCCCAGATCTACCACACCAGACAAGACCCACGGTGTAGACTGTGCAAAGAGGCTCTTGAGACAGTCCAGCACATAACTGCAGGTGTAAGATGCTGCAGGGAAACAAACACGGAGTGACATAACCAAGAGGAGGGCAGAGTGTACAGAAACATCTGTGCAGAGTACGGGCTGGAGACTCCAGGATCAAGGTGGGAAACACCTCCAAAGGTTGTGGAGAATGACCGAGCCAAGATCCTGTGGGACTTCCAGATACAGACTGACAGAATGGTGATGGACCAATCAGAGATAGTGGTGGTGGACAAGAAACAGAGCAGAGCCCTGGTGGTACATCACAATACCAAGCAATGGTAATATCAGGAAAAAGGAACACGAGAAACTAGAGAAATACCAGAGGCTCAAGGAGGAGCTGGAGAGAGCCTGGAAATGAAGGCATCAGTGGTGCCTGTGGTGATCGGACACTCGGGGCTGTAACCCCCAAACTAGAAGAGACTACTGCAGATACTGGGAAAAACATCAGACATCTCAGTCCAGAAAAGTGCAGTACTGGGAACAGCAAAGATACTGCACAAAACTCTCAGGCTCCCAGGCCTCTGGTAGACGACCCGAGCTGAATGAGGGTGAGACCAACCACCGTGGAAGGTGACAAACACAGACACACACACACACATATAAAGGAAAAACACACACCACATATTTTCATATATTTTTATATTTTGTAGAATATGAGGCATTCTGAAAAAAAATGACAACCATTTAATATTTATATTCATTGACGAGAGAGTCATCTTTCATGTTAGAATAAGGCAGAGAACCAGAAATCCAGACTCTCAACCAGGCCTGTCACAACATCGTATACATTTGTTTTGTCATGGACCATTTTTTGCGGACATATTTTCATTTTGTGATCGTCTTACACGAGGACAACAATAAATTGCTGTAGAAGCACATATAAAGACCTTCTAGCTGTTTAGTCTGCAGTGTTCCAGGCCAACTCCTGCAGCAGACTTTTCCTTTCTGCTCACGCACACACAGTTCACAGGCGTCCATAGATGTTCTCAGGTGTCGAGGTGGGGTTTATCTGCGGTCCGTGCTGCCAGACTTCCTCTTCCCGGCGAGCAGGTGTTTGGGTTTGAGGTCAAACACGTGTCGGTCGGACTCGCCCTTCTTTCCCTGTCGGTTCATGCCCTTCTGAGAGTTCTTCATCATGGTCTTGGCCTTCTTCATCATCTGAGGTAAACACACAAAGGTTGTTTATTTTAAAGGGGAAACTAATTTGGCGTAGAGTGACAGATAAAACAAGAAGAACCAACTCTCATGACATACTGCTGCACTGATTTTAGTGGAATCGTCCATTAAAAAGGAGAAAACTGTGCAATAAAAACAAGAACTGTAAGAATGTTTCTGTTTTTTTTTTTAATAGGTGTGCAATGATATTCCCGTGTTGCCATTTATTTTGGTGGGAAAGGGAAACGGTTATCATGGCGTCCTCCCCAGATGCAGCAGGTGAACAGTTCCAAAGAAACTCACAGCTGAAATATTCTAACGGAGGAGGGTTTTATCTTTCAGTAACTTGTTTTTAATGAGAAAAAAAACAAAAAACGGCTAACAACCGTTTTCTGTTTTCGTGACTTAAACTATGATGCCGGACTTTTGCGCTGCATACGGACTAAACCAGGAGTAAAACAGGACTAAAACGGGACTAAAACGGGACGAAACCAGAACTGTACCAGGACTGAACCAGGACTAAGCCAGGACTAAGCCAGGACTAAGCCAGGACTAAGCCAGGACTAAGCCAGGACTAAGCCAGGACTAAACCAGAACTGACCCAGGTTTAAACCTTGAGTACACCTGGACTGAACCTGGACTGAACCTGGACTGAACCAGGACTGAACCAGGACTGAACCAGGACTGAACCAGAACTAAACCGCTCTGGTCCCGGTCCCCGTGCTAACTGGTCCCGATCTCAGTCCCGGGCCTGGAGCCAGCTAGTCCGGTCTCAGCCCCGGTCTCAGCCCCGGTCTCAGCCCCGGTCTCAGCCCCGGTCTCAGCCCCGGTCTCAGCCCCGGTCCTGGAGCCAACTAGTCCCGTCTCAGTCCCAGTCCTGGAGTCAACTAGTCCTGGTCTCAGTCTCGGTCTCAGGCTGTACATGGCGCAAAAGTCCGGCATCGCAGTTTAAGTCACAGAAACAGGAAACGTTATCAGTTTTTTCCATTTTTATTTAAACACAAAATCTAAACTAAAAAAACAAATCGTTATCGTTTTTTTTTTTCATTTTGGTTTTGGAGACAAATAATGAAGAAAATGTTTTTTAGTTTTCTTATTTTCGGTTTTATTTTGAAAAACAAATTATACGCGGATTAAAAAAATGTTGAAAATATAATTTAGCAATAATTGAAAGCGTGATTTTAAATGTGATTCATTGCACAGACTTAACCTGACCCTCTTTAGGTCTAATAAAACCCTTGTGCTGTTTGAGTGTTTGCAGTGAGTTACCTTGGGATCTCTGAGTCCAGACTTGTCCCGTGGAGGTCTGGACGCGCTCTGGCTGCGGGTGCGGGTTCTGGAGGTGGGGGGAGCGGAGGCCTCGCGTTTGCGTTTCTTCACCAGACTGCGAGAGCGTCGGGCCTGCTGCGCGTAGTGACTCTGAAAAACAGACAGAAAACACACGAGGGTCACGCGCGGTCTTCTCATGAGATCAACTGGACTCACACGTGGAACTCTAAACGTACGTCGTCCTTATCGTCCATGTCCAGACCCAGAGAGCCCATCTCCTTCTCCAGCTGCTTCCTCTCCACCTGGAACAAGAGACACAAGGGACCGGGTCAGAGCTCAGGTTCATCTCTGGGCGCCTTGACGTAGACCAGAGTGAAGTCTACAAGTCTTATATAAATTAGTGTAGATTTCACTCTGTAATACAAAATTATGCTTCAAAAAATAACAAATCACTGATCATGTCTCACAATACATGCATCCCCTATTTCAGACTTCTGGTCATCGCACAATTCATACTGGGAAGGATCCTCTAAAAAAGTGAGCATCAAACCTTCATGTTTGTTTTCCCAGTGGGATGCGTCTATTGTCAAAGTCGATCTTTTCAAGTCTTTTGAACCATATCACTTTTGTTTTTGGTTCTGATATTGTCATATTTTAGTTTTGGGATTTGGACATCGTAATTGTGTGGTTGTTGTGTTGTTCCAACAGTGGAAAACGGGCTTCGGAAGTTTGCGAACTCCGTAAGTGCAAAAGTGAATCAGATGTGTGTGACTGCAAACCTCCGTTCAAACTGTTTCTCTTCCCAACGGAATTGAAAAATAGTGAAAGGTGAAGGCGATGGGCAGGACTGATCCACAGGAAGAACCAAAAAGGAAACCTTTTGTCTGCCTAAGAAATCATCCCGAGTTTGCAGCGAACATTTTGTATGTGGAGCAACAACAAAACAAAATTATTTTTTTGTCAACTGATAGATACAAAAGACAAACAGACTGAGCTGCACTTTCTTGTTCGACTTTACAGCAACATCACGTCTCTTTGCAGTGGAAGGTGTTTCTTGGTGAACAGCTGGTGCCTTTCACTTTAGTGTTGACTCTTTAAATTTGTAAGTGAGGTTGAGCGAGGGATCAGGATTTTACTTTATTGGCGCTCCACATACAAAATGTTTGCAGAGAACTCGGGATGATTTCTTAGGCACTTTGGCCGCACGTGACCAACGTGACCTGACCCACAGTCCTACACGGGTCCATTTTTAGAGACCTGCACCTGCCCGGACCTGTTAACATTCCACCCATTACCGCCCGTGCCCGTGATAACCCAGGAGTAACCCAGGACCAAGGTGCGCCCGAACAGACCTTCGGGTGACCGCAGGCGAAAGGACCGGCGTCGAGCTCTGCACCGCACAGAGTTAAGAGCGGCCGTCGCCCGATCGCGCTTTGCGGACACCTGCTCCACGTGCTCAAGCACAGTGACAGCAGGAGAGATGCAGTGACGCTTGTTCCAAAGCCAAATGTTACTTCTCCCACACTACACACGATATATCCACAAGACAACCAACGTACATGTGCCTCTACAAAAAGTGCATAATCGGAGAGAGTTTTCAGTTCCGCTGGAAATATTATAACTCCGGGGGATGGGGGGTGCGATATCATTGCATACCGCGCTGTTGAGCCGCTATACTGCACTGTAGGAAAAAATCCCTAACCCTGACAGTCCTACTCTGTCCTACAGACTCAAGTCATTTCACACAAGGGGTTTTGGTCCTGAGCCGAGTTGCAACAAACACAAACACCAGGGCCTAATCGTGCCAGATTCCACTGGAAGGCAGTGCCTCCAGTGGACAACTTGGGACACCTAAAAAGGGCTTGTATAGGCTTTTGCACTAGGCTCTCCGTCTTATGGACATGTGGGATATGTTTTACCTCGGGGACAGTGCGGGGACAATGTTGGGACAGTGCAGGGGCATGTTTCACCTTGGTGGCTGTGCGGGGCATGCGGGGCCCGTGCTTGTCCTTCTCCTTGGACTCCAGGACCATCAACTGTTTCTTGTCTTTGATCTGCTTGGCCAGGACGCGGATCTCCTGCATTTCCTCGTCCTCACTGTCCTCGTCCGAGTCGTACTCTCCGGCGCGCTCTCGCAGCTCCTCCTCCCGCTCCAGATCCTCCAGTTTCTGAACAAAACAGCACAAGAACGACCGTCTTAATTAGATATTGTACATTTTAATCTTGTATAATATTCCACTAAAGCTCAAGAACTAAGTGAGCATCTCCAGAATCGTACCTTCATGATATCTGGGTCGATGTAGTCTGCGATGTTGTGTCCCTCCCACACCTCGGGGATCTTGTCCTGCTTCTCCTCGCTGTTCATCAGGTCCCAGTACTCTGCGCAACAGAAGGGAGGTCAGAGGTCACGAGAAACCAACGACCAAGGCAATGGAAAACAAGACTCAAACTACTATGACCTCAACCACGTGATATAAGACAAAAACAGGAGGAAATAAAGTTAACGGACCACCCTCTCTGACGTTTTTAGAATAGTCCACACCGCCTGGTTCAGATTTTAACATTTGCCCCCATTCGGCAAAATAAAAACATTTCTGAAGTCTGTAGACAGCTCAGACCAATGGCTGTTTTATACCGAGGAATACTAGCCAATATCTTAACTTATAGCTCGACTTTGTATGCTTCCCTAATCTATGCAGGATTTGTGACTGTTGTGGGCCTAAATTTTTGGTGCATTGTTCTCCAGCAGAATGTTAGATTTAAACAGGGGGCATTGATTAATTACCCATACAACATATTTAGATCGCAATGTTTATTATTTTTAAAAAGCTCTATTCGCTGAAAACAACATACTGACATGTTTTACAAGTTTCATTTTTAAAGTCAAGCGACAAGGTCTGGGGAGAGTTCACAAAATTACTCAAACATGCATAGACGACACCTTCAACCTCTTCAGATATGTTTTTGAAGAGGGAACACATAGACACAGACACGTTTATTATGTGATCCGTGTTATATGTGCTCATTTTGGAATAGTCTAACCCTGGGGTCTTCAACATTTTTCAGACCAGGGACCCCCAAACTGATGAAGAGCTAGAGCGGGGACCCCCTACTATATATATGGCATATAATTGTTTTTTATATTAAATTGGGCCTAGTGTCATGTATAAACAGCTACTCTGTTATTGTAGATTCAACACCAGAGGGTATTTCATCAAACTCAATTAACAAGTACATTCTTAATCCTGAGCTGAAACTATCTCCATGTCCAGCTTAAGCCTCAAACCGGTCAAAGACAGAAATAAACCTGAGTCTGACCAAAGCTAATTCAGCCCTGAAGTTTAAGCTGCTCTTTGCGCTCAAGGTGACTCCAACAAGGCCAGAGCAACGACATCACAGAAAATGTTATTAGGTTCTTTTATTCAGACCTAGAGTGTTATTTCATACCTGACAGTTTCGACTGCTCACTAACGTCTTCCTCAGAGTCACGTGATGTTGCTGTGACGTGTCTGGTCAGCTGATTTAAACAAGTTTATATCTCTATATGTGTCAATATCAACACACCAGTGAAACCGTACAGAAAACTCAGACAACTACCCGTCCACCCGAAAGACAAAATAGAACCGGAGCATAAATGTAATGTAATATACGAAATACCCTGCATGTCCTGCATAAAACATACATCGGGGAAACGGGGAGGGCGTTCAGTACACGAAAAAAAGGAACATAGAACAGAATGCGAGAAGGAAACAGCGAAGGCGAAACACGAGCAACAAAACACAAAGCAGAACAGGAACAACTCAAATCGGCCATTTCTGACCATTGTAAAAGACAGAACCACGTTATGGACTGGGATGGAGCAAACATCATTGGGACAGAGGAAAACAAACATCGCCGCTGGATTAAAGAAGCAATCGAAATACAGAAACGTGCCCACAGGACTGTAAACCGGGACGAGGGGGCTTTTACACTCTCACACACCTGGGATGCTGTCCCGAGGAAGTCGGACTGCAGGTGGCGCTGTCGTCCTGCCTCCACCGGTAGGAAGACAGCGCCAAAATCTGTTTAAATCAGCTGACCAGACACGTCACAGCAACATCACGTGACTCTGAGGAAGACGCTAGTGAGCAGTCGAAACTGTCAGGTATGAAATAACACTCTAGGTCTGAAAAAAAGAACCTAATAACACAGAATATTGGAAGATCAAATGAATCTCATTGGACTATCACAGAAAATGGGCTCAAACTGTGACTTTTTTAATGATCAGATCAGATTAAACGAGAGAGGAGCCACAGCGCACGGACAAGAGCTTGATTAGGGCCATGGAACTTTTCTCGTCATTCTGACCTGAGGACCGAGAGGAAAGACGTGACTCCCCCCTCCTCTCCTGTTCGCTCTCTGGACAGAGGAGTAGCCTGACCCCCTTCCCGATGCGCGGTAGTACGCTGTGTCCTTAACAAGAAACAATAAAATCTGCGCTGACATGTTTGCAGTTTGACAGGGAGTGAGAGACGAGGGAATGAAGAGAGAGAGAGACGTGATGAAGGAGTGAATAGACAGAACCCACTGAAAACCAGTTCATCCTTCAAAAATGACGTATAAAAAAAAAAAAAGACTTCGTGACCCCCCCTGCAGTACCAAACAGACAGAGGGAAACTTACTCTGCAGATCCAGAATGTAGTCGTCTCCCATCTCCAGCTCCAAGTCGCGCTCCTGCAAAATCACAAAAACATGCACTTTTATGAAGAAATACAAACTGTCTACATCTCCTAAAAGAGCCCTGCCACAAATCCTGTCACATGTGAAACTGTAGAGGAGTGAACATGACCACAGGCAGAGAGCAGAAGAAGCCTGAGCCAGGTTTGGTCATACAACACAAAGTTATTTAAACTGAAGTGAAAACCAGCGCAGGTCAGGATGTAGAAAGAGTCTGTACCGTTTTGCGTTTGGGTTGGTCCACCTCCATGGCCTTCTTCCTCTGGAGCGCCCCCTCTGGGATGAACGGAGGTCTTTCCTGAAAAAATAGGCCTCAGCTTTAGAGAGCATATTTGACACAAGACTGAAATATCAAAATGAACTAATAAACGGAATTTTAGAACAGTGATTTTGATTCCAATATCTAGTGCAGTTCTTGTGGGGCCTGACCTTCTCATCCCTCTTGTTGGGCATGGCCAGGTGCAGGCGGTTCAGCACGTCATGGACCTTCTTCGTCTTCATCTTTGCGTCGACTCGGTGAGCCAGGAGCCGGTCACACGCCTGTGGTCAGCGACACAACCACGACAAAGTTACAGAAACCAGATTGTGGATCCATGGAGGAAGTGAGAAGGTTCTGACAATAGATTCAGTAGGAAATAATTCAGAATAAAGTGAAAGTGGGTCACCTCAGTCTTGACCTGCATGACGCCCTCTTCTGTCAGAGTGCTGCTCTCGATCACAGGAATCCCATCAGACACCAGGTCAGAAAAGATTTTCTGTTCAAACAAAACTAATTAATAAGTACACATTTGGTGACGATTTATGACCGGCTCTTCAGAATCAAACCAAGACTTTTCACTGACAAAAACCAGAAGTTTACTTCATATCAAGCCATGTGACTGACCTGGTTTTCCTCTGTCAGCTCACTGATCTTCTTCACATCACATTTGTTGGCCACAACAATGAGAGGCTGAAAATACAAATTCCATTAAAAAAGAAGTGTCATACCAACCCCACTATTCCTTTTCACATTTTAAAGCAGGGGCCACCAAACTTTTTTCTCTGGCTGTCACATCATTGCTCCTAACTGTGATGGGAGCCGGGGTTGGGTTGGCCGTATAACAGTATGACCCAGACCAAAATGACACCAGCAGGCCTCAGCGTGTAGAAGAAATTACACAATACAATATCAGCACATAATTCCTGGCACATATTTGTTTATCTTTACTGGTGGTTTGCAAAAGTAGTAAGTACTTTGTTTGTTTTAATTTGAAATATCACAGATATTCCATTTATTGCACTATCTGCACTACAGAACTTTGTGCGTGACTGTCTCTTTTTGAGCTTGTCAGGTGATGAAAATTTGGTGGCACATATAAATACGTCATATAATTATTTAAATATACATTCATATTATTATATATACATATAAATACATAAACATATAGTTTTTTTATTTAAAAAAATACAAGATGCACATGTGTTATTAAACAGACCATGACAAATCTTGAGGATTGCCTCACAGGGCCAGTTCAAGTAGTGGGGGGAGGGGCTGGGGACCGGTCAAAGGGGTGTGGCGGACCGGAGTTGACCCACGGGCCTTAGTTTGCTGACCCCTGTTTTAAAGGAACTGTGTCAACTTTTGATTTTAGATTTCATAAACATGAGCTGTGTCCTTAGATATGAGTTTACATGGCACAAATCAAACACAGCTTTTACTGAGAACAATCTAAAGCTGTTGATTCATTCTTAGTTACAAAAACAATATAATGTCCAATTATTATTATTATTTGTGTTACAATTAGGCCGATTACCCAATCAGAAAACAGAATGAGCCTCACATGAGTCTCATTTAGGTTGCACTGCTGAAATACAGTAGGTTTAAACCTATAAGGACTCTCTGATCTGAACGGTCACTCCTTAAACCCCATCCATAAATCCTCTGCAGCTCAGGGAGGGAATTCTGGAGGTTCTGAGCTTTAACACAGGCCAGAGAATGAGGAAACTAGTATATATACTCTATCTGCAGACAATGGCACTTGGAACACAGGTTCAGGTGTAACTGTAATACCTTTTACAAAACAGTAAGAGCACAGGATACATGCTGTTCTTTTGTGTTCCATGCGTAAAGTGTGTGAAAGTGATCACTTAGTTTTGATGTGGGTTTGTACCTTGTTGGCAAAGAGCGGGCGGATGTTGTTGAAGAGCTCCACCTGCTGGCTGAGTGTGTGTCCGCACTGCTCGGACAGATCCATCACGTAGAGCACAGCGGCGCGCAGGTGAGCCAGGGCAGTGATGGCCTGCATCTCGATGGTGTTCCTCTCCTCCAGAGGGTGGTCCAGGATCCCCGGGGTGTCCACTACCTGAACACACAGACGACACGCACAAACAAACATCACAAACATTCTCCTCGTGCTGGGGGAGTTAGACATGGTGCAGAGACGGTGAAGTTACCTGCCAGCGCAGATATCTGTAGTCCATGTGACCTACAAAAAGAGACTTAGTGGTGAAGGCGTACGGCTGCACATCCACATCTGCCCTGGTCACCTGCAAAACACACAGATGTTCACATTCACAGTGTTAACACTTTTTTTCACTGACAAAATGTCATAACTTTTCCATGACTTTTTCACGACTTTACGGCACCTGCATGTGTAGAATTGGTCAGACTTTTTCAGACTTTTAGGGCTAAATATGAAATGTTAACTCTTTCCACTCACCTTATGGTTTGGGATTATAGTTTTTTAACATTCAAAATCCTGTCAGTGCGTTTACTGTCGTCTCTTTTCAACAAAAGGTGCATAAGTTTGGAAATAATGATAACAGCCTCATGAGAACTTAACAGAACACTGGAGTTGTGTGAAAGAGATACTAAAATTCCATGACATTTCCAGGACTGGAAAATGACATTTTCAATTTTGATGACTTTTCCAGGATTTCCATGACTGTGGGAACCCTGCATTCAAATGAACAGTCAGCTTTCAACTTTTGCTTAGTAGATTGGCAATTCCAGACATCCTAGTGAAGGTGTATGGAGTTTAAGGGTGCAATCAGATTAGGACTTTAGAACTGGCACGGATCGCCCCTAAAGCACAGTACGTTTGTACAGTGTGAGCGCAGTCGAACTGTGCCAACGCTGTTCCGCACTGTTTTTATATCCATAAACTCACGGACGAGCATATCATAAAAGGACACACATCAGCCTCAGTATTTAAAAGATATTTATGCCATTGGACTTTTTTTCTCGATCTTAGCACATGTAAACAAACAGCGCAATGTCACGACGTCATCAGGCCGTGGTCCGGTTCTGATGTGCAAGTGTGAGTGCGAGCCATAGAACTCTACGCAATTGTCCTCGAGCACAGCATGGTTCTTAAGTCCTAGTGTGCGCTAAAAACACAGTGGAGCACTTCCATATAACTGCAGGGTTTGTGTGTTAAATGTGTGAATGAATTTAAACAACTCTGGGTATGTTTTTGATAAGGAAACAGCATTTTAACATCAGAAAATAATGGAAAATGGGCCCTTTAAAGCCACTGTAGATTAGACAAATGCTTTCACTGCGAGTGCCTGTATAATTCAGAAGCAAATTGTTACACAGACTAAAGCGGCGTCGAGGCCTGGTAAACAGGTAAAAGGGGGGGCGCACCTTGTTGATGAAGCTGGACTTGCCCACGTTTGGGTACCCACACAGCAGCAGGGTCCTGGTGTTGGGATCGATGGAGGGCAGACGGGACAGATGCTGACGCACTGCAAAAAAAAAAAAAAAAACAAAAAAGATGTTCAGACACCAACTAAAATACACCGAACTGTGATCTGTGTTACGTCTGTGTCCCCTCAAGTGTCCTCGCTTTTATAAATTTTGACTTAATTCTGCACAATTTGACTAAAAATCCAGTGTTTCTTTCCATCTGCCTCTGTGTGTGTGTAAGACCTGCTCCTCCTCTCGCTCTCTGATCCAGCAGCAACTCCTCACCTTTGTTCCTGTTTTTCTCTCCTCTTATAATCCAAATTACACAACGTAAACAATTATTTTATCACCATAATGAGTGAACCTTCTCATTTAACGCATGGACATCGCAAGTGTTTCCTTGTGTCTTACTAATCTCTGTACAATTAAATGTGAATTTCTTCAGAATTATTGGTCCTATCAACGTGAAATAAAAACTGTAGTGGTCTGATTCTCTGCTCTCTATGCCTGAAGTCCTTCTGTCTGTGTTTTCAATAAGATCAAATCGAAAATCGAGACGAATCAATATGGGGGAAAAAAAAAAAAAAGCGATTCTTTTTTCACATCACCCAGCCCTTATTTCTAACGATTTGTGTTTATTCATTCTCCAGTTTTATTTTCTTCTTTCTCCAGGGAAGCAAATAGCGGACACTGCATCATAAATGTTACGCAGTGCAGCTTTAAAATTGGATGTACTTGACTGTGACGTGCAGAGTGTTGTTCATACCCTGCTCCAGGTACTCCAGGCTGGACTTCTGCCTCTTGAGGATGGTGCACATTCTGCCCAGCGCGGCCCTCTTCAGCTGCTTACATCTGTACAGCGAGTCTCCGTACTTCATCAGACGCACGTAATCTTTAGCCACACTGACACAACACAGACAAACATATATTAAATAAAATCCCTGTAGTTTGAAATGTTAAATTTGCATTTTAACTGTCAGATTGCAGATTTGTCGACCTGGTTTGTAGTTAAAATCTAGAATAAAGATTACTAGACTACTGCGTCGGGAGGGACGGTTTGCTGTGACTGGTCATTCTGAGTGTTGAAGTCGGGTTATTTTACTAAATTATTTTGTTACAGAGCTACAGTTTTGTTGCTTGTTTAGTGCAAGGAAACTTGTTTATGCAACAAATTTGTCATTTTCACTGTTTTGATGAAACTTTGATGACTTCTTGCGCAAAGTTTCATAGTTTCATATTCACTTTGCAAAAGAAGTGGTTTAGCAAAGACTTTTAGTGTCACAGCCATAATTTAGCCTTTATTTTTGATTGAAACATATCGATTTGAAACACACACACATTATATATTTTTATATATATATATAAATATATATGCGCATCGTATTGTGGCCTATGTATCGAGGTATGTATCATATCGGCAACTTCTTAATGATACCCAGCCCTAGTCGCGAGAGATTTTTTATTTATAAATCTCCACGCAACCCCGCTCCTCGCTTTCTCAGAAGCACCGTCTTGCCTAACCAATTTTTTTTGTGGGAAACTGATTACTGTTTTTCCTTGTTTAAAACTTGAGAACCGTATTTTCGGGACTATATCCCTTAATATTCTGAAAAAAGATATGCGCCTTATAATTTGGTGCTCCTTATGAAAATAGACGAGAGAATTCAACATTATTGATACTGCGCCTTATAATCCAGTGCGCCTTATAGTCCAAAAAATAAAGTAATGCAGTTCAGGGAGACACAATCACTCAGTCAACAATAAAATATTGTCATTAATGTTCAATAATGACCACAATTTTTTTTTTTTTGCGATTTAAGAGTAATGTATATTAACTTGGGTTGTGAAGAATTGTGACTTTTAAAATATGGGTCCTCAGAAAAAAATCTTGGGGAAACAGTGCAGTAGTGTTGGAGTAATAGGAGGTTCTGTACTTGTCAATGAGGTTCTTGGCGATGTTGATCTGTCCCAGAGCCAGTTTGTAGTGGTCCTTGTCATAGAGCACGTTCATCAGGTCTGCGTAGAACGGGTGGATGTCCTGCAACACAAACGTCACGTCAGCCACCATCCTGTATCTGGAAGGTGCCACCCAGTTTAATCAAAACAGGCTAATACATCATGATATAGTGATACTGCGAGGTGGGTTAAGTGTCTTGCCCAAGCACACAATGACAGCATTCATCTGTGGGAGTTCGAATTGCACCTCCAACTTGTGGATCTGTGGATCTGACCACTCAACCAATGATGTTTCTTATGTCAAGAGCGGGAATCGAACCACCAACCTTCAGATCAGTGGACAAACACTCTAAGGCTATGTTCAGACTGCAGCCTGAAGTGACACAAATCAGATTTTTTTTGGCCCCTGTGCTTCTGTATTTGATCTTTTAAAGACAGTCTGAACGACACAGATCTGATTTTTTCAAACGAGACCCAGTCCACTTGGATATGTGCTCCTGAAACCGATGCATATCCGATCTTTTGACATGTGGCTTCAGTCTGAACGGCCAAGGCGCATTCATCCCACCTACACGTCAGACTCCGAGTCTCGTCAATGGAGGGAAAGTGAGGTTAGTGAGTTCATTCATATTTGGGGGGGATCGCTGTATTTAGGCCAAATTGGAGGGGTCTTATCGGAACCGGATGGTTTATGAAATGATTGCCAAAGAAATGTCCGAGCGCGGCTACAGTCGGTCCTGACTCCAAAGTCAATGAAAAATAAAGAACCCGCGAGCCAAATACAAGGAGGATAAAGACAAAAAAAACAAACTAAGCGGCCGTGGATGTGTAACCTGTCCATTTTACCAAGAACTGGACCATATTTTGGGGACAAGCCCAGAGTTTAGGCGACTTCTGTAAACACTGAGCAGCTCCGTGTGACGTTGTTGTGTCCTCCAATGCGCATGCGGGACATTTTTGGGGCATTTAAATTTCACACTGGAGATCACATACAAGTGGCATTTAATTCCAAACGTGAACGACCTCGCAAAAAAAATCCGAACTGAACATTAAGCCCTGCAGTGTGAAGGTAGCCTTACCAACTGAGCTACTGTCACCTCAATAATAATAATAACAGAATAAAGTGGCGAGGAGCGGTTGCCTGTTGTGGCGTGACTCACGTCAAGCTTGGGGAAGTCGGTGAGGATCTGGCTGAGGCGGTCGTGGTAGTTCTGCTGGGTAAACTTGACTTTCCTCATGTAGAAGTGGCGGATGCGGTGGATCTGGTAGTGCTTGTGCACCACGGTGGGGGTCTTGCGCTGGGTCTTGGATAAGGTGATGTCAATGAAGTCCTGCAACAACAAAAAGCACACATATCTGTTGGACACGGTAAGGATCAGGGTGAGTCATGTTGAAATATTCAAACACTACTGTGGCGGTGCATCAGTATTGTGTTAGAACGTGCCCCTAAATGTCTTGGTTAAGGATCGTGCAGCATTTTTTATATTCATTTACTCCACTTACACCAATCTACGCGCACACTATTCACGCACACACCACTTTCAAACTAGGCAACGCGAGTGAAGAAGAGTCTTGCCTCAGGACTGTTTCTTAGTATAGAACAATAAACAACTGTAATATACAAACTACTGAAATGAATTTACATTATTAAAAGAACAGCTTAAAAGATTAAATATTGGTAATAAGTGATGACAACACTCCAAAAGGTGAATTAAATCCCTGTGCCATCAAACACTGCTCAAGGTGCCATTTCAGCTTACCCATCTTTTCTTATTTTTTATTTTATTTTATTTTTATTTATTTGAGACAGGGACAGCGCACAATTTTCGCATTAACCTTGACAGGAGAGATGCATTGTACATCAGGTTGTAGCATCAGTGCTAATTTCCACCTGTCGTCCCTGGACAGGTTCATTGACTGACTGTATTTAACTGACCTTGACTATCAACTGTTCTGGAGACCTGGGGGAAACCGGAGCACCCAGAGGAAACCCATCCAGACACGGGGAGAAACATGCAAACTCCACACAGAAAGGCCCTGGGCGACCTGGGGATCGAACCCAAAACCTTCTTGCTGTGAGGCATGAGTGCTAGCCACTCAGCCACCGTGCCGCCTTCTTTCTTTCTTGATTTAATATGAACAATGAAAATGTATTTAAATTGTTCATACAGCCTTCAAAACAAAGACAGTGAGGCTTGTATGACGCGTCTCATCTTTTTAATCAACAAAAGCACTAGTATACAGAAATATGCGTTCCCATGCACAGGGTTCCCACTCTTTTTCACTGACAAATCTCAAAACATTTTCATGACCTAAAGTGAATTTTCCATTTCCACTTTACAGCACCTGCATGTTTAGAATTGCTCAGACTTTTAGGGCTAAATGTTAACCCTTTCCACTCTCTCTTTTAAACAAAAAGTGCAGACATTCAGAAATAATAGTCTAATGCAGGGGTGGGCAAACTTTCTGGCTCGCGGGCCACATAGGGTCCTAAAGTTTGACTGAAGGGCCGGACAGAAGACAGGACATGACGTGTTAAGAGCTCAGATTCATTACGTTCTTATTCACATTTATCTAGGACGTCAGACGCGCTGCACGTCTCATCACTGCTGTGAAAGATTCAGAACACATAAAACCGTTAAGACAAGTTCCACGACACACCACGAGTGAATGTACGTCGTGAGTTCACTGTTTTTGAATATAATTGGTAACAGCTCAAAAACAAAGCTCACACTGTTCAACCACAGATACACACCTGTGAGTGTGGTAAAACCTGACTCCAAAACGTTGTACACATTAACAAATACAACTCAGAGTCCATAGATTTCCTTGATTGATTTATATCAACTCAAAATGGAAGCAGTCTTATATCTTAAGCACCAACTACTTCACTCATGGTCTGAATAACTCCTGTAAGAACACTTTCCCATAAAGCATTGCGGCCAACATAATACGCCGCAACTCAATGTATATATAGTGCGCCATCTACTGGGAAATGCTGGAAATGCATGACAAATAAAACATCAACAAGGTTTATTATTGTAATTTATTCCAGTTCGGCGGGCCGGATTAAAAGGTTTAAAGGGCCGCATACGGTCCCCGGGCCGTAGTTTGCCCACCCCTGGTCTAATGAGAACTTAACACGATGCTGGAGTTGCGTGAAAGAGATACAAAAATTCCATGATTTTTTTCAGGTCTGGAAAATGACATTTTCAATTTCCATGACTTTTCCAGGATTTCCATGACCGTGGGAACCCTCAATACAGTGTTCAAGAGCACCAGGTTAGGTTAGGTTAAGTCGTTTTATTCGCTATACATAATAAATACATATAAAAACACAATTACAAATAAAGTGTTGCAGAGCTCCAGGGCATTTGTTCCATAAATAACTCATTTCTCAAACTAGGGGGTGTAACGATATGAAAGTCTCATTGTACAATATCCAAATTTCTCTGTATGATATTTTCACGATACACATCACACGGTACGATATTTATTGTGATATTTTGTGGAGACTAACAGCTGTCAACAGGCTATTTTTTCTTTTAAAATGCCTTGACAAGACTTAATCCAAAGAACTAAGACTTAAAAGTGCTTAGAACTGTTATTTCTTCTTGTCGTCTGCACTGAAATGGAGCAAAGGATCATGGTCTATGTAGTTCCCTCTGTCTCTTTTTAGCTGTTGCTGCATCATAACTCTTCATTTAAGCAAAGAGACTTGTAATTTAATATATTTTGATGGTCCGTGATCAGTGTTGGGAAGGTGACTTTTAAAATGTATATTTAAAAACCCTACAGATTACAGATTACACACACACACACAATGTAGTTTGTAACGTAATCCATTAAATTACTTAAAGTGAGTAACGTAATCTGAATACTTTGGATTACTTGATATTGTCATGCTTTTTAGTTTAGTTCTGGTTTTAGTCCTAGTTTAGTCCTAGTTTAGTTCTACTTTAGTCCTAGTTTAGTTTAGTTTAGTCCTAATTTAGTCCTAGTTTAGCTCTGGTTTTAGTCCTGGTTTAGTTCTGATTTAGTCCCAGTTTAGTTCTAGTTTAGTCCCAGTTTAGTTCTAGTTCCAGTTTAGTTCTAGTTTAGTCCCAGTTTAGTTCTAATTTCGTTCTGGTTTAGTCCTAGTTTAGCTTTGGTTTTAGTCCTGGTTTAGTCCTACTTTAGTCCCAGTTTAGTTCTGGTTTTAGTCCTAGTTTAGTTCTGGTTTTAGTCCTAGTTTAGTTCTGGTTTTAGTCCTAGTTTAGTTCTGGTTTTAGTCCTAGTTTAGTCCTGGTTTAGTCCTAGTTTAGTCCTGGTTTGTCCCAAAATGTGAAAACTGAAAATTACCGCCCTGTAATCCATTTATTTCAACAAAGTAACTGTAATCCAATTACCACTCACTGAAACAGTAACTGTAACTGAATACAGTTACTCATAATTTGTACTCTGATTACTCTGGTACATGTAATCTGTTACTCCCCAACACTGTCCGTGATATTATTGTGAGAACTCTGATGATTCAGTATTTAATTTTAATTAATTTATTCATGAGTACAACAGCAGCTGGAACGAAACTACTTTTAAAAAGATTTGTGTGACTGTAACAAACTGCACAGAAACGAGATGCTTCTCCCATTTTATCCACTATTGAGATATTGCAGCAGAAATAACACCACTGTAATAAATGTTAAGTGTGTCCACGTTGAGTTTTGTATTGTTATTGTGGGCAGAGGTTTATCACATGGTTCTACACATGCGCAAAAAGGACCTGCCTCCCCACGACAACACGCAGCTTATATTATCATTATTATTAGACCAAGAACGTGATTTAAGTGAAAATACGGGTTCGAATAGTTATGGTTTAGTATTAGTTTAAAGCACAGGTGTCAATCATAAGGCCCGGGGGCCAGATCCGGCCCTCCAAGACCTTTAATGTGGCCCTTGGGTGATTTTCTACTAAAATATTTTAATTATATTTTCTATTATAATATTGGTAATTTTCTGTGGTGTTTATCACAGCAGCGTCTCCAGTGTCTCTGTACGTGGCCCCTCCCACCAGAGCAGCACAAATGAAGACTTGACAAACGCTCTTAAAGGACGATCGTTTTGACTGTTGACCGTGACACCCTCATCAGAAAAATGTCCAACATGAGAAAAGTGGAGCCGAGGGCAGGATTTTACAAGAAAAATTGACTTATTCCTGTTTGCATACAAGTTCATGTTAAAACATTGTGTTGAAATTGCATTTTTCTTAAAGTTTCAAGTTGTTCATAATATTATAATATTTTGTAAAAGAAAGAGTTCATCAATTAAAAAAGATTTCTGTAATAGATTTGTGTTTCTCTGCACAAATATTTGAACTTATTGCTTATTTTTGTGGTTTATATGAGATGAGTTTTCTGATCCGGCCCCTTTGGAATCAAATTAGGTTGGATATGGCCCCCGGACCAAAATGAGTTTGACACCCCTGGTTTAAAGCTTAGACATGTAACATTAATGGTTAAGGTTAAAATCAGCCTCCAAGAATTAAATGGAAGTCAAAGTAGGGAGGCCAGACATCCCTGTTTAGCCGGGACAGTCCCAGTTTTGAGCCCTATGTTAGTATTTTGACCAATTTGATCCAAACCAGGTCTAAACCAGGTCTAAACTAAAACAGGACTAAAACAGTTTTTTAGACTAGTCTGAGCCCCGGTGCGCACACACGTGTTTCTCTCTCTCCACAGACTCTGGTCTAAACCGTATTTTGTCTCGTATTTTCTCGCTGACAGCCTCGTCGGAAAACAGCGCGGGGCTTTAGAGGTTCGGAGAGTTCGGACTGGACTCACCTTGGCGGTAGGGACCACCATAATCTTCTTAAAATTGTACAGTGCCATGTTTGGACGGTGGAGACGGTCCGGCGAGGCACGCGGAGAGGACAGGAGCACTTCCGCCCACACCGGAAATGATGTGGAGGAGCGTTTTCAAAGGAGCGCCCTCTAATGGTACTGCCCACAGAACTATAATGGTACTGCCCATAGAACTATAATGGTACTGCCCATAGAACTATAATGGTACTGCCCATAGAACTATAATGGTACTGCCCATAGAACTATAACAGAGATCTCAACCTGTAGCTCAGGACCTACCAGTAGCTCAACAAAGGATTTTGGAATTATACCATTCTGCTGAATAAGAAGGGAAAAAAAAAAGTTAATTACATGCCTATTAGGCAAGAAATCTAGGGGTAATAATGGACTCAGACTTTTAACTTTAACAGCCACATCAAATCAATAACATCTGCAGCCTTTTACCATCTGAAAAACAGAGCAAAAATCAGAGGTTTACTGTCTAAATCAGACTTGGAGAAACTTATCCATGCGTTTGTCTCCAGTAGGTTAGATACTGTAATGTTCTGCTCACTGGTCTCTCCAAACGAGCTGTGAGACGCTGCAGAACATCCAGAACATCCAGAACATCCAGAACGCTGCAGCTCGGGTCCTGACTCGAACTAGGAAGTACGAGCACATAAGTCCTGTGCTCAGGTCTCTGCACTGGCTTCCTGTGGCTCAGAGACTTTAAAGCAGCTCTGTTTGTACAAGTGTCTCCATGACCGAGCACCAAAGTCCATCTGTGACATGTTAGTGTCATATGAACCATCTCACACTCTGAGGAGCTCAGGGACCGGCCTCCTGCTGGTGCCCAGAGTCACGACTAAACAAGGGGAGTCAGAGTTTCAGGTTCATGCAGCTAAAACCTGGAACAGTCTGAACATGTGAGACAGACTCTTCTGTGATGCTGTTTAAATCCAGACTCAAAACATTTCTGTTTAACTGTGCAAATAACTGAAAGGTTTTCATTCCGCACTCTTCTCTCCAATTTATGTCTCTCTTTTTTAATTTTAATCTTCATGATTATTTATGTTTTGATTTGTTTTTATTATGATTTTAATGTATTTCTTTTTCTGTAAAGCACTTTGAATTACTTTGTGTACGAATTGTGCTGTACAAATAAACTTGCCTTGCCTCGCCTATTATGATTGTAAATGTATAATTTTGAAGCCCAACTGTGTGCACTAACTAATGGACAATTGTTTATGTTGTACAGGCATCTAAGTGTACCCAGTGTTGGGAAGGTCACTTTTAAAATGTATTCCTCTACAGATTACAGATTACATACCCCAAAATGTAGTTTGTAGCGTAATCCATTAATAGTTAATTAATTATTACTTAAAGTGAGTAATCTCTGAGTAATCTGAATGCTTTGGATTACTTGGTTTGCTCTAGAGAAGCAAAGACTAGGACCAGACTTTCCTTAACCGTATTAAAAATATTATTGATAAAAGAGAAAGAGACACAGTCTGCACAGCATGATTTAGTCCTGTTAAATCCTGTTTGAGACATAGTTTAGACCTGGTTTTAGACCTGATTTAGACCTGGTTTAGACCTGGTTTTAGTCCTTGTTTTGGTCCTAGTTTAGACCTGGTTTAGACCTGGAGTCCAGCAATGAGTGGAATTACTGAAAAAAATAAAACAAAAAAAAATAGCCCAAAATGTGAAAACAGGAAAATACCTCTGTATCCATTTATTTCCAACCAAGTTATTGTAATTCAGTTACCACTCATTGAAACAGTAACTGTAACTGAATACTGTTACTCTTAATTTGTACTCTGATTATGTAACTCTGGTACATGTAATCTGTTACTCCCCAACACTGACTGTACCCTCGTCCTCTTTTTTTATAATTGTCTCAATTTCTTTCTGCCGTTAAAATGAGTAGCTCTCTGGCATTTTTGTTTTGTAAAAGTAGCTCATTGGAGGAAAACGTTTTGAGACCCCTGATCTATAATCTCTTGTCTCAGGAGCACAGACTCACACAAACAGAAGCTTCATTCTTCCAGCTAGTTGTTGTAGCAGTGGAGAAATGCAGCATGTCTATAAAATAAAGGCCTTCATGTGTGACTTTGGAGCTAAAACATCACAGCTCTGCAATAAAAAGTTGTTGGGGCTGATTGAATCTTTTTATTCTAAGAATAAAACAATTTCCTATAATTTTATTCTTAAATCAAGTAAGTATCTATTTTCAAATATCATTCAACAAATTGTGAAGCTTTTCAGCAGCCAAACTCTGAGCTCTGTGCTGCCCTCTAGAGGACAGAGGGACAATAAAATCGCTAAAACAAATGCTGATTGTTCAAATGCTGATTTTTGTTGCAACAGAAGAAGTATTAACATTAATATCACCAGAGCTAAAATACTTGTGTACTACTACTAATACTGTAAATGGAGAGGCAAGAGGGTAGACATCATAAAAATTATGACGGTGAAGATAATATTAGTTTGAGTATAGGGACTAAAAATGTTTATTTAAAAATGGGGGGATACAATGAAATGCCTTTAAAATTACACTTTGAGTTTGTAATAAGTAGCAGAAGATGATGAAAGGAAATTAGTTTAATTATAAGTATAATAGTTTAAGTAAAGGGACTAGAAATGTTTATTTAAAAATGGGAGAGGAAAAAATAAATAAATAAAATAATTGTCCGTAATGTGTCAATGTGAAGGGCCTAGTGGTGTGTTTTTGTTTGATTTAGCCAAATTTGTGTCAGTGTGTGTGTGGTCAGGGAGAAATGGGGGCTTTTTTTTGTGTTTTGTTTTATGTTGTTTATTGTAATTTGTTAAATGTTGATTGTTATATTTTTTTAATGTTATATTCTGTTGTCGTTAATAAAAAAAAAAACATCATAAAAATCACATTACACACATGTAAAAAACAGATAAAACATCATAATCATCATAATAATAAATAATAACAGCCGGTTTGTGTGACACAGACCAGCAGCATCAGTCTCTCCTCTCTGTCTCTCTCTGGTCTTATTTCTAACCCTGATTGACCCTGATAATTTAGATCACATGTTACGAATTAATTCTCCCTCCCTTTGCTCTCCACGTTAAGTCACTCCCCCTTCAGAGCGCCATCACAACACAGTCAAGAGTGCAACCCGCTAATGAAGCTGCTGCACATCACATCAGGTTTGTGAAGTTGTTGTGCACAGTCTTAGATCGTACTTTTGTATTTATGGACGACCAGATGACAACGGCCAGATGTGCGAACCGAATTGCCCTTTGGGATTAATAAAGTTGCTGATTGATTGATTGAGAACATTAAGTATCACCAGGGATCAGGGATGGACCTTCACTGGAGACCAGGGAGATGGTGCAGTTGTTTGGCAAGAGGACGCATCAGACTGAACAGCTATTGGTCGCTCAGTGTGTCCATCAAAACGCATTTATAACATCTTTTTTTACAACTTTTTAATGCGTTTTATCATATTTACATATTTATATTTAAACGTTATTTATCAAAATTTATTCCCACTGTGATTTTAACCAAGTGTTTATGAATATTTATTTGTTTTAATCACCTTTTTTAACATCATGTCACTTTATACATGCAGTCTATTGTGTGTCCTCATGTGTCTTTTGAGACTAGATCTTACAGCAAAAACTTTCTTACAGACTGAACAGCTGAACGGTTTCTCTCCCGTGTGTGTCCTCATGTGCGTTTTGAGATTAAACCTCACAGCAAACACTTTGGCACAGACTGAACAGCTGAATGATTTCTCCCCGGTGTGTGTCTTCATATGAGTTTTGAGATTAAATCTGACAGCAAAAACCTTCTCACAGACTGGGCAGGCAAACGGTTTCTCCCCGGTGTGTGTCCTCAAGTGCGTTTTGAGATCACAATTTTACAGCAAACACTTTCTTACAGACTGAACAGCTGAACGGTTTCTCCCCGGTGTGTGTCCTCATATGTTTTTTGAGACTAGAACTATCAGCACACACTTTCTTACAGACTGAACAGCCGAATGGTTCTTCTCCTGTGTGAACTCTGCGGTGTATTTGTAGTTTATATTTAGACCCAAATCTCTCTTTACAAACAGAGCACTTGTGTTTCGTGCCCTCAGTTCCTTCTCCAGTTCCTGTCGTGTCTCCAGTGTTCACGGTGGCTCTGGTCTCTGGCGCAGACTCGTCTTCGTCAGACCCTGTGTCCAAGTGTGAACGGCTGAGTGGAGCTCTCCAGTCTTCATCACTGTCAGAAGAGTGCTCTGTCTCTCCTTCAGTCTCTGGTCTGATGTCCTCTTCCTGTGCGTCCTCACTGTGGACACGTGGCTCTGCTTTGACGTCCTCTCTCTGCTCAGTTTCTCTTTGTTGAAGCTGCGACGACTCTTCTGTCTTCACACTCACAGCACCAAACTCTGGCACAGACCTGAAAAATATAAGACACATTTGTATATTTTAAACCAAAACTGAATATCTGTAATAGAAATGAATAAGAATGAAAGAATAACCAAATAAAGAATTGCAGGTTGTTTTGCACGAACATAAACGCTAAACTTTTTCGCCTTCGTTAACATTATTATTAGTTTGTACGACCATAAACGAAAAACAAATTTAAAAAAAAAGAACGAGGAAGAAAAGAATTTTGGTTTGTAAAATATTTGGCGCAATGACTTTAAATATTTCAACACTGCAGAAACCTTTTAAAAAAGAGTATAAACTGTCATGTTTTGGAAAATATGGAGCTCTGGAGTTGATGAATTGTGCATTGAGTTTTGTTTGTTTTACTTTATATTTTGTCTCTTATATGTACAGTGAGTGGAGTTGTGAATGTAAACTTGTTGTGAATGCGTTTGGTATCTTTGTTTCAGCTCGGACTCTTCCTGTCATGACCCGCGTAGTCGTGGTTTATGTTTTGTTTTTGTTTGCCGCAAATTATCCAATTGAAAAAAAAAAGAAAAAAAAGAATGGCAGTTTGAAAGTGTCTGAGACTCACACTTGCAGCTGTTCTTCCTCCTGTTTGATGTCGTGTTCTTGTTTAATCTGTGGAGTCAGATCAGGGCTCAGAGTCGACACCTGGACACCTGCAGGAGACAAGAGAATACACACTTCACACACAAAGTTCATTTTCTACATGAACTAGTTCAAAGTTCAGTTCACAAATTTCATAGTTCATAATTGTTTACAGTTCCAAGAAATTAACTAGTTCATAGTTCTTTTTTTTCAATACTATGCTGCGATCGATTATTTTTCAATATCATTGCCAAAGCCCAAAAAACAATCACAGACAACAATTATTTTATCAGTTTTAACAATGAAACTATGTATTAGATTTCATCTTCATGTCAAATTTGTCGCTGAGAGACTGCACTATACTGAAGTCTTAAGGTCTTACTGTACTGTACTGATTACTGTCGCTGTCAATGGGATTCGGGTGGAGGATCTGTCTGTACGGTCTTTTGATTTTGTCTGTGCTTTCATAAACCTTGAAAGTCTGGCCCGGGTGCTTCAGTACAATGTGTCATTTTAAGTTTACTGTTGATGTGAGTGAAGTTTTTGAAGATTTTGTTTTTGAAAGGTGGCAGGCAAAATTTGTAAGTAAATGTGAGGTTATTCCCTTCCTCAGTGACCTTGTCAAAGATCTTGTGAACAATAATCCTTTTTCATATAAGTGCAAAACGTCCTGTTCTGTAACCTTGCTGCTTAATGCTCTGTTTTATGATACAAACGTCCAGAAGATTCCCAGAAGTAAAACTATCAAGTCAACTAAAAATAACATTTATAAATAAACAATACAAAAAGCTTTGGGCAGACTCCCTCAGGCCTTTAGACTCTGATATTTTTTGTTTTTTGTCACACTGATGCTGTGAATTGTGCTGTAGCATCATTAAAGTTTCTGTATCTCTGCCTCTGCGGCTGGTTTTTCATTTTTGCAAAGATACAACAGAAATCAACAAGCTCTTTTAAATATTCACAAGATAAATCCTTGTTGCTCCTACCTGCTACAGTCACCTCCATGCTGCTCACAGAACTATAATACTGAATATTTATTTATAATGTTTTTTATTATAGATCCATGCTGCTGCTGCTTTGTTTTGTTTTGTCTTGTTTCGATGACGCACGCGGCGATGCGACGCTGGAGGCGCGTGTTGCCAGATTGAATGTTTTTCCGCTAAATATTAAAGGCTTTTTACTGTGTGTTTAGCCGGGATTTCGGCTACAAAAATCTGGCACCCTGTGAGTTAAATAGAAGCGCATGGCGTTTACAGACACCGGGACGAACGCGCTCACACTCCGTTCATCAGTGACACAGTAAAAAAAACAAAGTGTTTACACATTTACGCCGTACACTTTGGCTGGTCATAAAACAGCGCGTTCAGTTCACGTTCGCCCAAAATATGAACAAAACAAACACAACACTGCGATTTACATTATACATTCATATTGGTCAGTGGAAACCAAACAACCTGCATATTTTTAATTAAAATCATAATGTAAATAAAGGTACTAGTTATCAATTGATTTCACAATGATAAAGGCTTAAGATAAAAAAAAACAAAAAAACAAAAAAAAAACAAATAATAATAATTTGGACCGTTGCCATAGCAACTGGCCTAATAATTTAAACAAAACATCTTATCTTTTGAATAATGAAGAAAAATCTGCAGTAGCGGCACGCCCAGTCGTGGATAGTGAGCGCCACAGACCGTATATATGAACTATAACTTTATTTTGCTTTATACAGTCTATGGTGAACACAGAGGTTTGTTTTTCATCTTAAGTCACCAGTGTAAAACTGCAGTGAATGATGTTTGTCCTTCAGAACCATCTGCACCATAAACTCTACATATGATCTGCACATGACTCTGAGGAGCTATAGTATGTAGCACAATAGAGAAATTGTAGATGACTTAAATATTTATTTGTTGTACTATTTTATTTTCTGAATGAGGCTAATCAGTGCTGTGTTTTAGCAACACAAATGAAGAAAATCAAACTTACTCTGCATCTACATCATCATAATAAACTGAAGGGGTTCTAAAATTTCTGTCATCTCTGGTATGCTCCTCATTTTTCTCATCATCCAGAAAGTCAGAATCACAATCTCCCTCAATAATTCAGTAGAGAAATCTTTCTGTTTCAGTTCTGTGAGCTCCAAAGGGAAGTTCGATCAAATACAACACAATTGTCCCAGAATGAACAATGAACTGTAAAACTGAAAGCCGCTAATAATGCAACGATTCATTAATTAAACATGCTTTACTGCTGTCCCTGTACTGAAGTTGTTGCAACAATATAAACTCCTCATTAAGTTTTGATTCTTTTCTCTGTCTGCCTCCTGAAGCTTCCTCATGTTTACTCCTGTCTTGGTGACACATTTGATTGACAGCTGAAAAAATGGAGGAGAGGATTCAAGGAGAAGGAAGCAATGAAAGAGAAACTAGATGCGGCCCTGTGCTCCCTGCTCTTCTTCTGTTAGGTTATTTTAATAGATAGATAAGAGACAGTGTTGGGAAGGTGACTTTTAAAATGTATTCCCCTAAAGATTACAGATTACATACCCCAGAATGTAGTTTGTAACGTAATCCATGAAGTTACTTAAAATGAGTAACTTAATCTGAATACTTTGGATTACTTGATATTGTCATGCTTTTTAAAACTACATGAATGTACCGACCACATCCTGAAAATTCCTGTTTGTTCTCTTCAAATTCTCTGTTGAGCCCAAGTCTCCATGAACAGGCAAGTGTTTACTGTAGAGAAGCAAAGACCAGGAAATCTTATCATAAGATGTTTTGTTTTGTCTGCTAAAAGACAATAAAAAGCCCAGTCTTTACTTAAGCATATAAAAAATATTGTTGATAGAGAAATTATTTCTATATGAGATCACGGCTGCCTTAAATTATGTTCACTCTACTGTTAGGTGTCATATTGTTTAGACCTGATTTAGTCCTGATTTAGTCCTGGTTTTAGGCCTGGTTTTAGTCCTAGTTTTAGTCCTAGTTTAGTTTTAGTTTAGTCCTGGTTTAGACCTGGTTTAGACCTGGTTCAGTTCTAGTTTAGTCCTGGTTTAGACCTGTTTTAGACCTGGTTTAGTCCTGGTTTAGACCTGGTTTTAGTCCTGGTTTAGCCCAAAATGTGAAAACAGGAAAATACTGCCCTGTAATCCATTTATTTCAACAAAGTAACTGTAATCCAATTACCACTCACTGAAACAGTAACTGTAACTGAATACGGTTACTCATAATTTGTACTCTGATTATATAACTCGTATGTAATCTGTTACTCCCCAACACTGATAAGAGATAACAAATTCTATTTCATACTTTTATTGTGAAAGCCAAATTGACAAGCCTGTCTTTTATTGTGACACCGGATGTGCTCCGGTGCGTTTCCGCTCACTCCCTCTCTGCATTTTGGACAAAACGTGCCCAGCGCTATGGATTATGTTCCAGAGAATGACATTTACTGCGCGATACTGCACTAAAAACCTGTAACTCCGTTTTGAAAGTGAGTAAAATTAGTTCTTTGTTCCAGATTGTATTAATAGCCTATTAGCTGCTCGTCTACGGTTCAGACGAATGCACATTGATAATAACAAAACATGTCATGACGTTATGGCTAATCCCACCCAGATCGTATCCTAGTGTTATTGTTCGCGTGTTTCTGCAGGTAAATTCGTGTAATTATCGGTGTTCTGTCTGGATTTATTCGTTATAATCGCGTAACAACAGCTCAAACGCCCTTTTTTCCTCTCATCCATCAGTCTGGAGCTCTGAGGCAAGTGTCTGAAGCTTTAATCTGCCCAAACTCCGCACAATATCACACCAGCTCAAGTCCCTGTTTATTTCATTTTTATTTTTTTTACCACCTTTTTAAATCTGTAAGTCTTGTGTGGCTGGGGACGGGTTGCCGGTTTTAGTCCTGAAATCCGTGCGTGCGTGATGTGTGCGTGATGTGAAGGGCACCGTGACAGCGACAGCCTCAGTGTGACATCTCCACGGGCCACGGGAGTGTTACTACACAGCCACACTCTGTAAGAATAATAATCAGACAAAGCTGGATCATTTATTTATTTATTTATTTTTATTCTTATTACTGTTTATTTTGGTACAATCACAAACGATAAACTTTTGTGCCTTCTTCATTATTACTATTATTAGTTTGTACTAGGCCTGTAACGATAACAGATTTTGCTGGAAGATGAATTGACCAAGAATTTATTGCGATAAACGATAATATTGACATTTTGAGACCGATTTTAACTATTATGATGACTAGGGGTGTGCAAAAATATCGGAATATCGATATATCATATCGTTTAATGTGATGATACAGTATCGATATCGTGGGCTACTGTATCGATATATCACCAAGAGTATTTTTACGTGTGTTTTACTAAATTATTTTGTTACAGTGCTACAGTTTTGTTGCTTGTGGTGTGAAAGGAAACTCATTTATGCGACACATTTGACATTTTTACTGTTTTGATGATTAAAATGTTTGTGTTTCATATGAACTTTGCACAAGAAGTGGTTTAACAAAAACTTTTAGTATCACAGCCATGATTTAGCCTTTATTTTTTATTGAACCGTATCGAATCGATTTGAAATATATCGTATTGAATCGAAAGTGCACTGTACAGATATGTATCGTATCGTGGCCTGTGTATCGAGGCAACTTCTTAATGATACCCAGCCATAATGATGACCTTGGAATAAAAATGCAATTACACCCTTTCAAAGATCAATAAAAACCTTCCTTTCTAAAGAACATTTAACACAGGAACTGTAAAACAACCGGCTGTTGGGGTTTGAGACATTTCTTCTCGTCGTTTGTGTTTCGCTGCATTTGACGCACGTGGCTGTTGAGACGTGTCCCGCTCACCAGTGTTGATTCGGCATCGTGACTTGTTTTGGCACTCGGCGATGAACTGTTTTCTGAAACGCTTTCTGCAATCAGGCTGCGCGCGCATCCGCTGTGCCGATAAACACAGCGCACGTCGGTTCAAGCGTCATTACACTTGTTAAACGAGAGGAGTCAGAGCGGTAGAAACTTCTAACATTCACCCCCTTTGAGAGCGAGAGAGAGCGAGGAAAACAAACAAGCTGCAAATAGAATTTATCGTGGCCGGAAAAGTTATCAAGCTCGTTAAAAGTTATTGTACGATTAACTGATTTATCGATTATCGTTACAGGTCTAGTTTGTACGACCATAAACGAAAACAAAAAAATCCCTACATTTTTCATTGTCATTACTGTTTATTTTGTACGATCATAAATGAAAACAAAAATCCTTAATTTTTTCATTACTATGTGAATTACTATGCACCAACAAATCCTCTTTTTGTTAAGCTAAAAGTACAAATTTTTTTTTTATCTTGTCGACCTGAGTACAGCTGTTGTGATGTACCTAAAATCATCTGGTTCCTCTTTGTTTACAGGAGATATCTGAGCAAAGAGAGAGTCAGTTTAACCTTAGAGGAGCAGGTATCTTCAAAAAAATGAAGATAAGAACTAAGAAAAAAAGTGATTGTATTTCTATTAGAGGGGTTAGTTTATTTAATAACCTGAGTGATGATTTAAAAAAGTTTAAACTGAAGCCTTTAAAAATGGGTATAAAGTGGATTGTTTTGAAAGATATAGAGCTATGGATGAATTATGCGTTCAATTTTGTTTGTTTTAATTTATATTTTGTCTCTTTTATTTACAGTAAGTCATAAGTAAAATTGTAAATGTAAACTTGCTGTTCATTTTCTTGGAATTCTGTCATTGTTTTTACTTCAGCCCAGACCCTTTCGGTCATGATCTATGAGGTTGTAGTGTATGTTTTGTTTTTGTTTCTACTACAACACTGGAGCTTTCACATCGACCAGAAATCCTAGAAATCCTGAAGTCATTATAATATGCACATACTGGCTGCAAAAACGACATGTGCTGGGAGGAGGATAACAACTACACCATGTAAACAGGAGGAAATGAATACAAAGAAAACTGTATTGTGGTTAGTGGTTGCATTTTCTTTCATTCATGTATGTTTGAGGAAACCGGCAGCTCAGACCACATTGTTCCACCTGACAGGGCCTTAACTCGATTAATTGGTCGATGATGTTTCAGCACCTTCTCTATAGCAGGGGTGGGCAATTATTTTTCCATGGGGTCGCACTCAATTGTGCATAATATTAATAGTATTTTCTTTATAAAAAGCAGCAATAAAAAGCATTCTTTTGACAAGCTGGTCAGGCTGGTAAGAGTTTATGCTATGACTAAGCAATGAGAAGTGAGGTTGCCTTACAAGAATCTCATTTAAAAAAACACTTCTAAAATGAAAACAATGCAGCTTTTGTCCATGTATGATGTAAAATTAAAAATATGTTTATTTTGTAATTCCAAATGAGTTTAAACGGGCCGGTCAGAGTCGACCAAAGGGCCGTATGTGGCCCAGGAGCTGTACAGTGCCCAGGTCTGTTCTATAGACACAAATCAGATTTATGCTAAACAAGAAGACTACAGCCAAGGAACAACATCACCATGGGAACATACACCATTTTTGGGGCTGAAAAGTTAGATATTGTGGCTTTAAATATGCCTTTCCAAGAACTAACTGATGAAGAATTTCTTTAGTGAATTTAAGCCCTAATCCACTGATGTCATGATTCACGAGGTGTTGCACCTCCTGAAGGTGACCTTCACCACATTGATTATTCCAGCACAATTTTACCTTCACTTCAAAGCTTGTTTTTTTGCTTCTTGGACAAAACTGGGGCTCTAAAATGTAGGATAAAAAATGCAATAGGAATCAAACCTGAATGAATAATACTGTATTACAGGTTAAGTAAACTCAGGTAACTAATATAGGGGTTTGTAATTAAAATACATACAAGAGTTAGGGAAAGGAAACAAGAGAAATGCCATGAGGTCATCTCTGACATGAGGTCGCCTTGTTCAGCAGCTGTGTGCACTTTGGAGTGTCGTGGACGTAGCGCACACAAACATGTGTTTGTTTTGGTCACAGATCCGGACTGAGGAGCCATGCCTGTGGAGAGCAGCAGCAGCAGTGCAGCGCGTCAGGCCAAGCAGAAGAGGAAGTCCCACAGTCTGTCCATCCGGAGGACCAACAGCACGGAGCAGGAGCGCAGGGAGCTCATGGAGAGTCAGGTGCGCTCAGGAGTCACTGCACAAGCGTGTGTGACATTACAACATTCTAAACTCAGAATAAATGTTTGAAAATTTCATCCATTATTCTAATTTGACTTAAGTGTCACCTGTATATTATTTGAATGGTTACAATGTGGAGATTCACTGTTTTTGAAATGAATCTCCAAACTTATGATCCACAAATGATAAACCTTCTCATTATTTGTTTGGAATTGGCTCCACAATCTTATCTTAATCTCTTTTATGATTTGAAGTCCTTTCATCTGACAACAATCACGTTTTTGGGGTTGAATAACGGCACCAGTTTTGAAGCTTTTGTGAAAATATAACTTCACCTTTGTTTACTTTTTCCACTTTTTGTGAATATACACAGTAATTTCAGAAATATTAACCATAAACCAGATCAAAACATCTACCATCTGACAAATTCATGATGGCAAATTCTACCTGAAAATTCTAACCTGTCTTCAATTTGCTCAGTCTGACTTCTAATATAAACTAAAGGGATTCTATAGTTAGTTCAGTGACTTCTGTGGTAGCGTTTAAAAGAAATAAATTATAATCCTAACCCATTTCATAATTTTGTTATTAGTTAAAAGGACTTTATGTGAACCCAGTGTCTACAAAATGAAACACAGATCATATTTCAACATTTGTGGATTTTGGTTCAGAGATACCTTCCCAGATAAGTGAAGTCTCTTATGTCAAAAAAAGAACATTATTATCCATTATCCATTTTTACAATTTTAATTCCCAGTGTAATTCTGGCTGTACGTTTGTGCTGTTAACACAAAAACTCAATTATTTAAGGATCAAGTAATGATAATCATGATTTCAAGTGTGCTACCTGGTCCTGATCAGACCTGAGTAAATACCAGGATTATAATCTGAATGCTTTGTTGGCTTTGTACGCTGGTAGTCGTCAGATAATCTGGAGTCCCTGGTTCGCCCGGAGGTAAGTGACTCTACAGTGGAGATAGTTTGTTTTCCTGTAGTGTTTAGATCCTACATTTTGGGTTTGTGGAGTAGTTTCGTCTTCCTTAGGACACCAGGAGAGTACAGTGTATTTGTCTGAACATTCTAAATAAATTACCCAGGGGTCTGCATCCTCTAGCTGTCCACCCCCTTCCAAGTAGCTCGCCGAGGGATTTCTGAATTATACGTAGTGTGCTGCAGAAGTTGAAACTGATTAAATGCCTGTTACTATTGTAAATGTATAATTTTGATGCCTAACTTTATACATTAATACAGGGTTCCCACACGGTCAAGGAAATTCTGGAAAAGTAATGGAAATTAAAAATTATATTGTCCAGGCCTGTAAAAGTCATGGAGTTTTGTAAATTCAATGAAAGTTTTGGAACAGTCATGGAACTTTAGTGTCTCTTTCATTCAACTACACTGTTCTCTTAAGTTCTCATGAGGCAAACTAAAGCTCGGGGGCAAAATGCGGCCCTTTAATCTTTGTAATCCGGTCCTCTGAACTTGATTAAATTATAATAGTAAAAGTTGTAATGCTTTGTAATGATATTCAATTGAAATTCAAGCACAGGTTTTCTACATACCCCGTGTTATTTTTTTCTCTTATGTGGTGGATTACCAAAACACTCCATCCATCTGCTCCTGCTCCGGCCCTTCCGTCAAATTTTAGAACCCTTTTTGTGGCCCATGAGTCAAAAAGTTTGCCCACCCCTGCATTAGGCTATTATGATTATTTCTGAACGTCTACGCCTTTTAGTTTAACCCTCTCCAGGCAGGCGTTGCAGATTTGCAACAGCTAAATGCCAATTACCTACTTATTCCACATCCATATTTTATGAGACTTTTTTACTAAGGAGCCTTTTTTCCCATCCATGCTGATAAATGTAGATGATGCAGACTGTGCAAGAACGGCTACACGCAAACGGCCTGCCAGAAGTGCAAAGTACTTTTGTGCTTTACAAAGGATAAAAATTGTTTCTTGGAGCACCACACGAAAAAGTGATGTTGTTCTGCCACTGTAAAGCTGTTACACTGTGCTTTATGTTTTCATTGTTATGAAAAGTTGTATTACACATAAAGTTAGTGTTCATATCATTTTCAGTCTTCAGTGTTAATTTACCACACCGGACCAAATCTGCAACCTCCCAGAACGCTTTGGATGTGAAGGTCTGTCTCAAAAAAAAAAAAGAAGTCAGGATTGTATATTACTACCCCATATGATAATTTTCCCCAAATATCAGATTTTTCCTGTCACTAAAACTTAATTTGAGCCTGAGAGGGATAAAAGAGACGACAATAAATGCACTGACAGTATTTTGAATGTTAAAAAAATGATAATCCCAGAAATGGAAAGATTTAACATTTCATTCATATTTAGCCCTAAAAGTCTCATCAATTCTCTCATGTAAGTGCCATAAAGTCACGGAAAATTCACTTAAGGTCATGAAAAAGTCTTGGAAAAGTTTTGAAATTTTGTCAGTGAAAAAGAGCGGGAACCCTGTTAATAAATGGATAATGGTTTATGTTTTATAGACATCTAACTGTACCCTACCGAAGGCTCGCTATGACTTTTATATTTACTCAAATACTTGTAATCGCTAAAACTAGTCGCTCTCTGGCATTTTGGTTTTGTAAAAGTGGCTCACCGGAGGAAAAAGGTTGGAGACCAGTTAAATACTTACTGTTACCCCATTGATCACCACGGGGAACTGGCCAAGACGTCATGAGGTCTTAAATAAAATAATGATCTTTTAGCAGCCATCAAAGGAATTAGGAACCAATAAATCATTTATAGATTTACAGATGAGACTTAACTAACCATTGACAACTATGCGATTAATATTTCATTGATAGAGCAGGGAAGTTTCACAGTGCTCCTTTAACTTCTGTCATAATTAATTTGTAGATAATGTAATGCTGTTGGTAGGAAACTGCACGTCCGTGTGTCTCTTGAAATTTCTGTAATTTAGACCTCTTAGTTTTTATGGTAACACTTTTAACACCTGCAAATTAGCACAGTTGTAGATGGTAATTTGTCATTAATTCGTATTTATTAAGCCCTTATTAATGTCTAATTCCCCATAAGCTTATTCTGCAATTAGCTAGACATTTACAAACACTTCGGCAGCATATTTCAGTGTTTGCAGCAGGACAGCGGCTCAGTAGAGAGCGAAGTGACAGTGGTACAGGAGTAATAGTCGTACTAGATACTGACACACGAGCCTAGAGCCTCTCGTGGCTGTCAGTCTGAAAAACGTATAATCCGAAAAATACGGTATTTGCACTTAATACATTTACTCTTATGTACTAAATCACTTTCTATTAGCTGTTAATAGAGTCCAACTAACCATGAATTAAGTAAGCTAAATTTATTAAAAGCAAATAAGTAAAAGCTACATTTCTTGTGCAACTAGTCCTTAACAACACGCTTATTACCAAAAGCTTATTAGAATCATAATTCATGGACAAGACCGGCCTAGTATCAAACTAATAAGCAGTAATAAGGAGTGTATTAATAGGAAAGTGTTTGTAAATGTCTAACAAATAGCAGAATAAGCTTATTAGACATTAATAAGAACTGAATAAATACTCATTAATGACAACTTAACCATCTGCAACTATGCTAATAAGTAGGTAGTTAGATGTTAATAAGTGTACCCTAAAATAAAGTCTTACCGTTTTTATTCCAAAATTATTAGTCTGTGAATTGTTTGTGGTTCCTATAAACAAAGAGAAAGCGTCCACCCTCTAGATGAGCAGACCCCTCCCTCCCATGTAGTGTCCTTATGTAGCCTGCACTAGCCTGTCTTAGTCATTTCAGAGTAGATCTGTCACCATCACTGGGTAGAGTAGCCAAAAATTGTACTCAAATAAGAGTATTGTTACTTCAAAATAATATTACTCAAGAGGAAGTACAAAGTAATGTTCCAAGAAACTGCTCAAGAGGAAAAAAGTATATGGGAAAAGTAGAGAATCCGTGTGTCATTCGTTTATTCGTTTTTCAATATAAAACCAAAAATAAGAAAACAAACAAACAACTGTTTTCTTCATTATTTGTCTCCAAAACCAAAATGGAAAAAACAGATAATGATTATTTTTTTTCAGTTTTCGATTTTGTGTTTAAATGAAAAATGGAAAAAACGGATAACGACCGTTTACGTGACTTCCGTGACTGCGATGCCGAACTTTTGAGACTTCCAGGCCAGGAGGACTCAGAGCCCACGGCAGTCGAAGCTGAGGCTCGGAGTCCACTCTGGTCCCACTCTGGTCCCGCTCTGGTCCTGGTCTGGTCCTGATCTCAGTCCCGCTCTGGTCCCGGTGTGGTCCCAGTCCTGGATCAGTCCTGGTTCAGTCCGTATGCAGCTCAAAAGTCCGGCATTGCTGTCACGGAAGTCACGTAAACGGCCGTTATCCATTTTTTCCTTTCTTCATTTAAACACAAAATCAGAAAGTGAAAAAAACCCGAATCATTATCTGTTTTTTCATTTTGGTTTTGGAGACAAATAATGAAGAAATCAGTTGTTTGTTTTCTTATTTTTGGTTTTATATTGAAAAACAAATGAACGAATGATAAACGGATTGTAGAACTCAAGTAGGACACACTTCTCAACTCTCAGAAACCAGTGCAGAGTTTTGTTGTCACAGTAATGCTAATGCACACTTCCTGATTATCAGAAACGAAATTGCTTTATAATTAGATCCAGATAGTTTGCAGCGGACATATTCTGACATCACAAGCTGCGTTTACAATATCTCTGTACTGCGGTGAGACACATTTTGCTCAAATACAGAGGGAAATATTGAGGTCCAGGGACTTTAAAATGAGTTTCGATATTGTTGTTTGTGCGACTCTTTAAACTGGGCCCAGGTCTGAGCACACGCAGCTGTGAGGCAGAGGGCTCGAGTCTGAAGAAGCTCTACGCCTCACTGGGCTCTTTATGAAAACTCACATCACACACA
This sequence comes from Boleophthalmus pectinirostris, assembly GCF_026225935.1. NCBI lineage: Eukaryota > Metazoa > Chordata > Actinopteri > Gobiiformes > Gobiidae > Boleophthalmus > Boleophthalmus pectinirostris. The sequence goes on along the minus strand of NW_026571095.1, from coordinate 33,854,311 downwards.
CTGGAGAGGTTATTTATAGCGCTGAGAAGAAAGACCCGTCTCCACTTAAGAATTCACTCTGGTCCTAATATCGACCACATTTTAACCCACTTTAGTCCTTTAAACAACTGAAACATGACTCAAAGCTCTGAAAAGTACAAAATACGTCAGCATTAAATACAAATAAAAAACCTTTTAGTTTTAGTTTATGGTTTAGTGTTGTCCCCTTTTTAGTCACAGTTGTGGTTAGGAGTGTCACGATATTCAATTGATACGATATCGTCACAGTATGAACCTCACTGTATGATATTTATTGCAATATCGTGGGAAAGCTCATGATATGGTGGGAAGGCTCACAATTAGGGATATAACAATATCCAAATCTCTCAGTACAATATTTTCACAATATACATCTCACAGTATGATATTTATTGCGATATCTTGTGGAGACTAACAAACAAAACTGTTAATACGCTACTTTTTCCTCTTAAAGTTCCTTGACAAGACTTAATTCAAAGAACTAAGACTTAAAAGTGCTTCGAACTGTTATTTCGTCTTGTAGTCTAGACTGAAATGGAGCAAAGGATCATGGTCTATGTAGTTCCCTCTGTCTTTTTTTATCTATTGCTGTCCCATAACTCTTAATTTAAGCAAAGAGACTTGTAATTCGATATATTGTGATGGTCCACGATATTACTGTGAGAACTTTGACGATATGATATCACTATATTTCGGTTATTGTTACATCCCTAATTGTGATATTGTTGATTAAAAACAGGTACAGTTTTAATTCGGATCTATATTTGATCTACTCCTATAAATAATTGTCATCTTTACTACAAACTTTAATGGTGTTATGTTAGATTTAAAATTTTACTAGAAGTTCGCGTTAGCATTGAGTCACAAAGGCCCATTTTAAGTGTCGTCTGCTGAAGCGACTCGGCAACAGTTTCATAGAAATACCGTATTTTTCGGCCTATAAGTCTCTCCAGAGTATAAGTCTCACCAGCCAAAATACTGCATAATGCAAAAGAAAAAAACATATATAAGTCGCACTTTTTGAGGGAAATTTATTTTATAAAATCAGGGACCAGGAACTGACATTTCCTGTTGAAAGACAAGTTCTGGTAAAAACAATAGAATAAAGAACAACGGGCTGAACAGGCGTTAATATGATAACGCCACATATGAACATTTCTTCAGATAACTATAGCATAAACAACAGAAAATAAGTTTACCAAACTCTCGATCTCACTCCAAATCACTAAATCCATTCAATTCTTCATCCTCGGTGTCACTTCTGAACAACTCCGCGCAACTTCGGTTGTCACGTGAGTCCATGATTTGTCATCCAGTGACTTCCGGGAAAGTTTCATGTCGCACCCTCCTGGTTCCCGTGAAGCTGTGTTCTCCATCCCCGCTTTCCCGCAGTCCCTCACAAGTTTCTCGCTCACTCCAAACTTTCTTTCTGCTGCTCGATTACTTGTTTTCTGCTGCATATTTCACTACTTGCAGCAGGACAGCGACTTTTTCTGCCGGAGACTTGCACAGAAAACTGATACACAAGCCTAGAGCGCCATCTCGCTGCTGTCAGTTTGAACATTTCAATATATAAGTCACAGGAAACACCCAAACCATGAAAAAAGTGCGACTTATAGTCCAAAAAATATGGTAATAGTGGAAATGGTTTTGCCGACCGTCCCTCTGACACACACAACCTACTGAGCATTTCAAATTTCAGACAGTTTACAAAGGTAGACCATGAAATACATCCTAATCTGACAAAAAGCACTTGTGTAAATCAATTCTGAAAAATGCACCGAAAAAGAGCTTTTAAAATAACATTTGTCTCCACAGGACTCTAAGCTGCCTCTGTCCATGCGCTCCAACCTCCTGGACCTGTTCAGCCAGATCGAGAGGGAGTTTGAGAACCTCTACATCGAGAACATTGAACGTAGGCTCGCTCTCGTCCCTCAGCGCCAGTGTGCCTCGTGTGGGTGTAACAGCTGTGCTCTGTGTCCTCAGTGCGCAGAGAGATCGAGACTCTGAACGACCGCCTCACCGCAGACGGACAAACCATAGAGGGATCAGACTTGACCAAAGGAGCTCTCAAAACTAAAGGTACCGGCTCAAATCAAAGTCTTCATTGTAAACTAATAAAATGTTATCGGAAAACTACTATGTACCGTTTTTAGAATAAGATACAGGATTTGTAAACGTTTTCGAATATTACTATTAATATTATTTCGAATTTTGGACATAGGACCTCATTTCCTAGTGAGCCAGAGTGTTGGAGATATGTGGAGACACTTTTGTAAATATTCCATCTAGTCCTTGTATTTGCAGAGGTCGCTGATGCTAGACTAGTGCATGTCAATGGTCATAGATATCCTGCCTCTAAAAACAGTCTTACCCCCTCCACAAAACACCGGAAACAAATCTATTATTACACCAGACTGTTGATGTAAATGTCAGTGTTGACAGAATAATGTTTGAAATAAAACTAACCTTGCATCGCATGAATTGTTGCACGTTGAGGGACTATTTTCTCATATATCAGTCCGCTGCTGCCGAGCTTTCTATCAGGAAGTACAACTCGCTGCTGCTCAGACATAAATCCTTCAAATGCAAGGTTGGTTTTACTTCTAAAATTATTCTATCGACACAGACATTCACATGGACAGTCTGGTGTAATAATAGATTTGTTTCGGGTGTTTTGTGGAGGTGGGTAAGACTGTTTTTAGTGGCAGGATAACTATGACCATTGACATGCACTAGTCCAGCACCAGCGACCTCTGCAAATACAAGGACTGGATGGAATATTTTAAAAAGTGTCTCCACACGTCTCCAACACTCTGGATCACGAGGAAATGAGGCCCTATGTCCAAAATTCCAAAATGTCCCTTTTTAAATACTAATTCTGGACTAAACTATGACTCAAAGAGATGGAATTTTAATTTTGTTTTTTAAATTTAATAAAGGTATCTATGTCCCCAGATATGCAGTAAACATGTCCAAATCAAATAGAGCTTTTCCTGGTAACAGTTTATTCTTCATTACTAAAACATTTGGCATGATGGCCGAGTTACTTAAATTTGTTGTTTTGGTTCTCCAGACAATTATCCATCAGAAAGCAGAATGAGCCACGTGTGAGTTTCTCATTTGCGCTGCCAGATTCAATGCCGAACCTAAAACAACTCTCTTAATGTGCTAGTGCAGCCTCTGCAGCTCACTGATTCTGGAGGTTCTCAGATTTCACATGAGACATAGCCTGTCCATATACTGAGAACTTGTGTGTGTCCTCTATCTTCAGGTTAAGTCTCTGGCAAACCAAAACACTACAACTTAGTGTTGGGCGGTATCCAAATTTTGATACAGTTAAACCTTCTCAGGATTTTACCGTGGTAAACAATATTACCGTATTACCAAAATGTTTTAATACGACTTTGGGAAGACATGAATCCCCACTGCTGTACGGTCTGTGTGTACGACCTGCAGACTTATAATCTCTGAAAAGTTTCACATGAACCTTTTTCGACAGAAGCACAGAACAGACTCACCATCAGCAGCACATCCTCTGTCACAGAAAGAACACTCATATTCCACTGAGTCGTGTCCTTTAGTTTGACAGAAGCTGAACCACATCAGCGCACAAGGAAAGAGCTGTTTTTATCAGCGCTTACTGTATAGTTTATGCAATTGAGCCATGTGGTTTTAAGTTTTGTTTCTGTAAAATGTAAACAAAGGTAGAGGTACTAGAATTTTTTTTGGGACCAACTCTCCTGCGGCCAGACTGACCATCTTGTCTTGGTCTCCCATATGAGCATCATGTGACAACGGAACGAAACTAAAATGAAACTCGAACGTCATCTCCCTATGCAGTTAAAAGAAACATTATAGACACTATTAGTTTTAAATTATGATAGCATTAAACTGAAAATACAACCACACTTTCATTTGTGCTGAGCAAACAAATTTAGGTATCAATAAATTATAATATTATATTAGGTGCGCTGCAGATTTTTTTAATGACGGTAATGAAATTGATACCGTTGTTGCTTTTTGATACCACGGGATACTGTAATACCGTATTACCGCCCAACCCTACTACAACTAATATTTGACTTTTAAAATAGCTTTATGTGTCAAAGCACATGTCTAACTTTAGCTGTATCAGGACATAAATACAGTATGCTAAGAAATCCGTGTATCATTCCTTCATTCGTTTTTGAATATAAATCCAAAAATAAGAAAATGAAAAAACAACAATTTTCTTCATTATTTGTCTCCAAAACCAAAATGAAAAAACAGATAATGATTCGTTTTTTCAGTTTTTGATTTTGATTTTGTGTTTAAATGAAAAATGGAAAAAACAGATAACGGCCGTTTCCCGTTTACGTGACTTTTGTGACTGCGATGCTGGACTTTTGCGTTGCATACGGACTGAACCAGGACTGAACAGGTCCGGGACCAGACCGGGACCAGACCGGGACCAGCCCGAGACTGAGACCGGAACTGAGACCGAGACCAGGTCGGGATCAGACCGGGACCAGACCGCAGGCTCAGAGCCCACGGCAGGGCCGGAGGTCGAAGCTGAGGCTTGGACCCCGCGGAGGCTCAGAGTCAAAGCTCGGAGTCCGCTCTGGTCCCGATCTGGTCCCAGTCTGGTCCCGGTCTCAGTCCTGCTCTGGTTCCAGTCTGGTCCCGGTGTGGTCCCGGACCTGGATCAGTCCTGGTTCAGTCCGTATGTAGCGCAAAAGTCCGGCATTGCAGTCAAGGGAGTCACATAAACGGGAAACAACCGTTATCTGTTTTTTCCATTCTTCATTTAAACACAAATTGAAAACTGAAAAAACAAATCATTATCCCTTTTTCCATTTTGGTTTTGGAGATAAATAATGAAGAAAACAATTGTTTTTTAATTTTCTTATTTTTGGTTTTATCTTGAAAAACGATTGAACAAATGATACACAAATTCTAAGATCCTTTCTCTTTTTCCAGCCAGTCACAGCACAAGTCAACTCTCCCAAAAACTCAAGACCACGTACAAAGCCTCCACCAGCAAGGTACAAGTGTTTGTCTGTGTGCTAATGCCTGTGGGTGCAGTACCGCCTGTCTGCCTGTGTGTGGGGCTATTCCATGTTTGTGCTCTGTCTTCATCTTCACCTGTCTCTCACCACTCCACGCTCCAGCCGCGCTCAAACTCGTGCCAGGCGCGCGTCACCGGAGCCCCATACTTCAGCGTGAGCAGCTGGGAGCTGTGGGGCACGGACTCTTGGGTAATCTTGACTGACCTGTGCCCTTTCTGTGCCACTATGCATGAGCAGGGCAGCCACGGGGGGGAGGAGTCTGCCGCCTCCCCTCGAGAACTCCTCATCCACATGTATGAGCGCCCCCTTGTCCTACGTGAGATAAACTACAGCCTGCGACCGCTGCGACCGCGCTCTGTTCAGATGGGGCATTCAAAGCACCTCGAGACCTTTTATCTCTGTTAAACTGCTTATGACAGCTTTTCACCTTACTTAATTTGCTGGGATAACAAAAATGGTAAATATTTATCATAGTTTTACATCAATTAAGTGACAGTTTGCAGAAAAATATAAGAAGAAGCACTGAGATAAATCACAATCTCCTCTAACTATGTCATCAACACATGCTTTCCAAAATAAGGAGACAATTTACGCACGTTGAAGGCATTTTTCTGACAGATTAGACGTTCATTTTACAAATTAATCTAATGATAACTATTGTGTATATTGTGTTTTTGCCCTTCAACATTATGGTTGAAGGGCTAATCTTCTTCTAAATTATCTTTACGTTATGTCCAATCTGCTGCCTGTTTCCAACCGGAAAGTAGGATCAGAGTCCTGCACGGGTCCATTTTTGGAAACCCGCACTCGCCCGTTAACCCGTGATTATATCAAAGTTAAATCTGCGCTCGCCTGGACAGTTAATAATCCACCCGTTACCCGCCCGTGCCCGTGATAAATCGGGGTCAGCTCATTAGTCTAACAGCATAATAATCCAGGACTAAACCAGGACTGAACCTATGCTGTGTCATTAGTGGATTATAAATATATACACGCTTCATCCGCCAAGACGATCGCCAGGTCTAAACCAGGTCTAAACCAGGACTAAACCAGGACTAACCCAGGACTAAACCAGGACTAAACCAGGACTAACCAGGACTAAACCAGGACTAACCAGGTCTAAACCAGGTCTAAACCAGGACTAAACCAGGACTGAACCAGTGTCATTTGCATAAACATATACACACTCCAACCGTCGAGCCAGTTGCCAGGTGTAAACCAGGAGTAAACCAGGACTAAACCAGGACTGAACCTACACCGTGTCATTAGTGGATTATAAATATATACATGCCGCAACCGCAGAGCCGCTCACCAGGACTAAACCAGCACTAACCCGAGACTAAACCGGGACTGAAGCTACGGCGTGTCATTACCGGATTATAAATATATACATGCTGCAACCGCAAAGCTGATCACCAGGACTACACCGGGACTACACCAGGACTCAACCAGGACTAAACCAGGACTAAATCAGGAGTAAACCAGGAGTAAACCAGGAGCCCAGCGGAGCCAATCATTTCCGCGGATGGTTCTATGTAATAAATACACTAAAGTCTCTCTCTCAGCCTGGTCTGCCATCGTTCCGGGAAAAAAAAATGGGAAATGGTTCTTAGTTCTTAGTATTTTTCTCCCGTCCGTCATTCATTTGATTCACCTGATCCACCCGTTTGTAATCACTACCCGCCCACAAACCTGCTTGTAAAATTCCAGAACGTTAAAACCCGCCCGTTTCTGCAACCATTTGTACCCGACCCGGTGCAGGACTCTGAGTAGGATCATATACTCTAAAAAAATGAAAATATTTAAAGTCTCCATGTACAATAGAAGTAATCATTTAACTAGTCGACTACAGAAAAAAATCTGACTAGTTGACTCCTAAAATGATGGTTAGTTGCAGCCCAATTGAACATTTCAAATTGTGCTCTCCAGCCCCAGTTGTAGTCCTTCTGGATCTGGAAACGTTTGGGAGCAAATGTAAAAGTCGACGCACGTGTTTGATCGAGGGGTTGGTTCTGTGGTGGTCTCTGGATGCCCGCTCTGAAACAGTGTCTTATCTCACTAACATCCTCTTCAGTTGCGCCTCACGCTGGTACACCGTGGGCCCTCACCTCGTGTACTGGTTAACCGTCCTCCCGGGACAGTTGGGATGCTGTGTGAAATGACAGAAACAGTCAGACCTCATGGTGTGCGGTGTTTCTGTGTTAAGTTTGCATGAAAAACCTAGAAAAACCCCTGTCTGTGTGTCCACTGATGAACGTTAATGAAAGAGCAAAGGTCACGTTTCTACAGCACATTTATAAACATTTACACTTCCCCAATTATTCCACAAAGGATAGTTTAATCCTAAAAGATAAACACACAAATGAAAGTAAAATGCGTTACAGAACTTAGCAGAGTTTGACTTAAAGAGCATCTGACAGATTAATATATTTTTGTAATTATGACTTGGTGTGGTGGGAAAACAGTAGAAAACAAAAAGTTATAAATACAGGAAGGATCATTTATGTTATTAGGTTCTTTTTTCAAATCAAGAGTTTGTTTTCATACCTGACAGTTTTGACTGCTCACTGCGATCACGTGATGTTACTGTGACGTGTCTGGTCAGCTGATTTATACAGATTTTGGTTCTGTTTTCCTATCGGTGGAGGCAGGACGACACCAGAAAGACAAAACAGAACCAGAGCGTAAATGTACTGTATTTTTTGGACTATATATCTTCATCCTCTGTGTCACTTCTGAGCAACTTGGCCTCAACCTCCGGAGGTAAACGGAGCGCCGCTTCCTCTTCTGTGTCGCTGTCGTCAGACTCAGCATCAGTTCCAGTTAGAATTATTCGGGGCCTTTCTGAATCCCGACAGGATGGTTTCGTTGTCACTGAAGTCCAGGCTTTGTCCATCCATAACTTCCAGGAAAGTTTCATGGTGCATCCTCCCGGTGTCACAGGTTTCTCTCTCACTCCAAACTTTCTTTATGCTGCTCGATTACAGTTTTCGGCTGAATATTTCACTACTTGCAGCAGGACAGAGGCTCTTTCTGCAGGAGACATGCGCAGTAAAGCCAAGTGACAGTGGTACAGGAGTAATAGAAGCAGCAGATACTGACACAGAAGACTAGAGCCTCAGTGTGAACATTTTATGATATAAGTCGCACCAGAATATAAATAGCAGGAAACACCCAAACCATGAAAAGTAGTGCAACTTATAGTCTGAAAAATACGGTAATGTCATATATGAAATACCCTGCACGTTCTCCAATAAAACATACACCAGAGAAACAGAGAGGGCATTCAGTACATGAAAAAAGGAACATAGGACAGAATGCGAGGAGGAACCAACAAAGGGGAAACACGAGCAACAAAACACAAAACAGAACAGGAACAACTTAAATCAGCCATTTGTGACACTGTAAAAGAGAGAAACACATTATGAACTGGGACAGAGGAAAACAAACGTCGTCGCTGGATTAAAGAGGCAATCGAAATACAGAAATGTTCCCACCGGACGATAAACCCGGACGAGGGGGCTTTTTTACTTTCACACACCTGAGATACTGTCCTGAGGAAGTCGGACTGCAGGTGGCGCTGTCGTCCTGCCTCTACCAGTAGGAAAACAGCACCAAAATCTGTTTAAATCAGCTGAGCGGACACATCACAGCAACATCACGTGACTCTGAGGAAGACCACAGGGAGCAGACGAAACTGTCAGGTATGAAAAAAAAACCTAATAACTACTTATGTTATCGACTGTCACAAAGCCAAAAATTCATGCACAAAGAAGGATGTATTCTGGCAGTGTGGACATTAATTTCATAAAACAGATGTGTTGTAATAAATTTTTATTTGTCAAATCATAACTATTTTATAGTTTCGTGTCCAGCCAGGAAGCAAAACTACAAACCTCACCACACGTCACTACAAAAGAGTAGATCTAAATGAATCTACTGATGTTAACCTGTCATTTGCACTTTAAAAGCCAGTGTAAAAAAGTCTTTTCAGCTCTTCTGTACAGGGGAAGAGAGTTCCCAGAGTTTGTTTTACACAGTGTCCCAGTGTTCGGCTGCTGCTGCTCTCTTAGTTTGACTGGGCTTTGCAGTCCCCCGCTGCTTTAGTCCAGCAAGTTATCGCCGCATTTTCATCATGTCAGTTCTTCTCTTTGGCCCAAAGCCCAGCCTAAAGGAAACCAAGTGTCGCTGTGTGAAGCATACCTGCTCTTGGCTCATCAATCATGCAGTGTAGTGGTCCAGCAGACGCAAATCTAGGCTCTGGATTAGACTAGGGCTGCTTGATATGATCAAAAATTGTAATATTCAATAATAGGGATGGAACGAGACAAAATTTCCATGACATGAGACAAGATTGGGTCCATAAGAGCGAGACAAGATGAGATTTGAACATAATTCATGGTTCGATTTCCAATTTTGGCCTCACAATTTAAAAAAATTTTTTTTAGTTTCATACTTTTGTTTCCATTCTACTTCTGCTTTTTGGGACTGTAAGAGATATAACTCACCAACAGGTACCGTATTTTCCGGGCTATTAATCGCACTCTTAAGCCTTCAAGCCCATCAAAAAACGACCGCTCGCCCCACAATCCAGAGCGCCCTATACACGAATCCACCCGGGTGTCCCAGCACGACTTCAGTAAACTACAAAGTCGCACCACCCGCAGAACACGCAAACACACACGGAGCAGACAGCGACCGCGCGGCGAAAAACACCCACAGACACACTCATCACTCCACGCCGACGAGGAACGGAACGGAGGAACGAACCTGAAAAAGCGAGCGCAATGTGCCGCTTCTAGACACGACTGAACAACCGAGTCACTGTGAACACGCCAAACAAAGTCCCACTGACACATCCATCTGTTGTGTTTCGTTTAAAGTCCGGTGCGGTTTATTTGTGAAAAAAGATTGAAAATAGACCATTTAATCCAGAGCGCCTAATAGCCCGGAAAATACGGTAACCCTTTTTTTGTCCAATCTAAATGTAAACACTTGGGAAAACATCTCACAAGATAATTTTTCTCTCGCGTGCACAGTCTTGTGGCAGTTTTGTCTCGTGAGATCTTATGGCACGAGATCTTGTCCCATCCCTTCTCAATATTTATGTTAAGTATTGAGATAACTATTTTTACTCTGATAGTTTACGATAGTCTACAAAAAGTTCAATTTAATTAAAACAAAAAATGTGCATGCCTTTGTTCATTAGTCAAAAAATGTGTCAAAACAAAAACAGAAAGTCTTTCCAAAAACAGGACATACATATATTTCCTTTTCTTGCGTTACTGATTATTACTTTTGCCAGTATATATTATTATCTGTATTTTTGTAATGTATTTTGCAGCCCTACTGGGGACTTTTAACTTAAGTAGCGTACCCACATTTTTTTTTTATTAGTTGATTAATTATTTTATTGGCGTATTAGGTTTTACATGAACCACAGCGGAAGGGAGAGGGCTTGTCGTAAATTAGTTTAAGATTAAGGAGTAAATCTGCTTTTTTTTAACGCTTCAAATACACGATACTTGTCATTTTCTGTATAAATATTTGTAACTGCATGAATTCTTGTGATCAGGTGAGTGCAGCTTGCGTTAAAGACTTAATTGCTTAAAAGCTTTTGTCAGCGCCACACTTCGCCCTCTTTTGGTTCACTAATAATCGATGCAGAGGATTTAGTCGAGCAAGAATGCCGTTGTGGATTGTAGCCTGAATGGGCCTGTACCTGATTTTAAACCATGAATCAGGAACATGTTTAAGCCCCGCCCACTTGGTCCTTTTCTTCCCATGGATCTGTAATAAAAACTGTGTAAGACCGACTACTGGCCGCTCCAGGTACTGCATAGAAGCGCAAGGCATTTTTGGGGGAATTGAAACTTTCACAATGGTTGAATTTTGTAGGGATTCTGTTTTATTTTCACAACATAAATAAAAGTTAGTTGTGTAAGACTTAGCCTCGTCCCGCTTTGAAGCCGCACTCGCTCCGCTCTAGCAGCTCTCGTTCTGATTGGTCCAAACTCTTCACGCCGCGCACTTTACATACATCACACGGGTGGGAGGAGCTCGTCCCGTATTGAGGAAGTAATGCGGAAGAGAAAATGTGTATGGAGTACGAAAGCTTTCAGAAATATTCGTGTGCATATTTAACTGTAGTTGAGCATAAAATAAATACTCGTAAACTCTTGAATGAGCCCAATTGTACGTAAAATGTGTTGTGTGTATTTTATCCATCAGAATACGAATTGAAAAGTTACGACATCAAGAATTAGAATCATGAGCTGAAGATTTACGATTACGCTTTCTTCAGTACGAACACGAATTCAGAGACGCGACTTTACTGTCAAAAATACGTCGTCACCTCACAGGCATTATTTATTGAGCAGAAGAAACATCGATCGTATACAGACTAAACCTAGCCTGACTCATCAGCCGGTTTTACTTTGTTTCACTTCGTAGAAACCGTCTGACAGCCTTAGATTTCGTTCGCTCGACGGTAGCTGGTACCTTTTGTTATTTAACCAATCGCTGCTATTTGGTCGTGACGTATGTACTTCGCCGCTAACGGGGCTAACTGGAATATTAAGCTTTTCCCAAATCCCGTAGGAAGAAGGGCAATAACGTCTTTCCCCTTGATAAAATTCACCGAACATTCTCTTTGTTCCGGCTTTAAATCCTCGATCTCGGAAATCGTTGACAACACAGAATGTATGACTCTTCGCTGATCGGCTGATGCCCGAACTTGCACTACCGGGGTTTTTGCGAACCGTCTAGTGTATTCTGATTCCTGACCTAGTCCCTGGAGAGAAATAAAAACTGAGCGGAGGCACTAGGTGGCATCAGTCAGCATCGCTAGACTGAACCAGGAAAGAACCAGGACTGAGTGTAGGGACGTTGTGTTGGACCTATTCCTTGAAAGAAATAAACTTTGTCTTTGCTTCAGCATTCATCAGTATCTACAAAAGGTCTTTTTCCACAACATTAACAATATAAACATTAGTTCCTCCCATCTTTATTAAATAATATTGGCCTATAGAACGTTGTCACATCATCAGTACCTGCACAAATGAATATCTAGTTTCAATCCTAGTTTTAGTTTTTAGTTAAATCTGGTACAGGCCCATTCATTTTCAGTATGTAAAGCACAAGTGTCCAGTTGTTTTCCTGTTTGCCTGTTGGTTTTACTGACGAGTCTTGTCTTGTGTGGACTGGGTAAGTGTCTCTGTGCTCTTTCAGCTGCAGTTTGTTCAGTGGAATTTTCCCCAAACGAGCCGGCACCAGCCCCGTGTGCATCGTGCCCATCTTCAACGTAAACACTACGCTCCGCAAAACCTACTCACGCCTTCCTCGCATTTTGAAGTACGACACACAAGGCCTTGGGCTATGAAAAAAACACAGACATGCAGTATTTTGTGTCTTTAATCGTGTTTTTCATGAAGGCTTCGATAGTGTCAGTTCAAAATGTGACGAAGATGAAGGAAGCTCCAGTTCTGACTAATAATGACTGACAAAAACCTTGTGTATTCATGGGTTTCAGCTTCCTGTTGGTTGACCATTCAAATTATATATATTTTGAATGGTATTTTTTTTATATTTTGCTCTGTCAGTGGTCCTAACTTCTCATCATTCAAGACCCATGGATACAGTGTTTGATCCCCTTTTGTTGCATCATAAAAATACTTAATGCTTTTACAGTGCAACAGGAGGCATAGACCCGCACACAGTGGGTTTATGCTTTGCTTTGATTTGGCTTTTTCCATGCTTCTCTCTCCTCTAATCCTGAATTATTCCCGATGGATAATAATTGCAAACCAGCTCTTTTTATGTTCGTTCAAAACATCTAAAATCCTTGCCTTTTAGAAACACTGCGTAACTTTTTGGTGGCAAGCTGCCGGTTAAAACCACAGTTTGGAACATTTTTAGAGGATATAAGTTCTAAGCAACTGTCTTCCATAGTGATGAGCAGGTGGTGTGCCAAGTTAGAGTCATATCTGTGGAAGGGCAAGCCTGCTTTGAGAGTTTCATTTAGAGAAACTTACCTTCACAAGAGAAAGATGTTCAGTTGCAGACAAAAATACCGTTAAGCCAGGGGTCATCAAATTAAGGCCCGCGGGCTGACTACGGCCCTCCACGCCCCTTTGACCGGCCCCACACCACTTGAACTGGCCCTATGAGACAGTGCTCAAAAGTTGTTTAAATTACTTTTTGGGAAATAATAACACATCTGAATCTTGTATTTTGTTGATTTTTTCTATAAAAAAAGGATATTGATATGAAGTATTTATATTTAAATAATTGTATGACGTATTTCTATTTTTGCCGCCAAATTTTCGTCACCCGACAAACTCGAGATCAAACAGTGACAGTCGACGCACGCGCAGAGTTCTGTAGTGCAGTTAAGGACAGAAAAATGGTAAGTGTTAAAGTACGAAAACTTGACAGAAAGTGCGTGAGTTTACAAAAAACAGTAGACGACTGATTATTTTGTTGTCCAGTGTAAGGAGCGTGCAGTTTGTCCGATATGTAAAGAAAGTGCGGCCATTTTATAATCTGCGTCGCAAAGGTCATAAAATTCTGTAATTCGGCCCCCCGTCACAGTCAGGAGCGATAATGTGGCCCCCAGAGAAAAAAAGTTTGGTGACCCCTGTGTTAAGCAATATGAAACGCACATTTATGAAAGTAAAAAAAAAAAACAACACTAAAGAAACACATACACACAAGTTAAACCCGAGCTTTTGCGCCCCGCCCTCTCTAAAGCGCAGGTTAACCGTCCCCTCCCCTCTCTGAAAGCCTCTTCAAACTGCTCGTCTCTCACCGCGCGCTTGTCCTCTGGCTCAGATCGTGTCCAGCTTCAAGGCCACCACCTCGCGGGCCGTCTGCCAGTTGCTGAGGGAGTTTGTCGGGCATCGAGATGGCATCTGGGACGTCAGCATCACGAAGACACAACCCGTCGTCATGGGAACAGCTTCTGCAGGTGGGTATTCAGCAGAGTTATGTCGGTAAGAAGAACCGAAATATTGTGAGATCGTATTGGCAAAAGTCTCACAATATTTGGAATTATAAACCTCTTTGCTTAAATACATTGTTTTATTGCAACAACAACTAATAAACATTAATTAATTATTAATCATTGCATTTATAAAGCACCGTTTAAGACACCCAAAGCGCTTTACAGAGCATTATTCATAGAGCTCCACACTCTCTGGTAGCAGACTGATAGAAGTGAGGCTGCCAATCTGCATCACATCCCCTCCGACCACCACCAACACTCAGGCAAACACCACTTTCATACTAGGCAATGTGGGTGAAGTGTCTCGCCTAAAGACATAGCCCCACTGTGACAAGATCAGGCTTTGACAAACTGGTTTGGTCACAAGGGGAAAGACAGAGAGCAAAGAACATGAATACATTTCTTTTACATCTTAATACTTGGAGTTATGCATCTGTGGTCCTTTAGCACACACCTGGTTGTCTGGGTGTTCCTCATTCCTCTCTCTAAGTTGTAAGTTGAGGTGTTTGTGCTCTTCCTCAGACCACACTGCCATGCTGTGGAGCATTGAGACCGGGAAGAGTCTGCTCAAGTATCTGGGCCACCAGGGGTCAGGTGTGTGCTGCAGACATAAACTCAGATTTAAACATGAGAATATGTCTTCACCTGTCTCCTGTGTTTGTGTTCTACAGTCAACTCCATCAAGTTCCACCCCACGGAGCAGATGGCCCTCACAGGTATGGGCCGCCTACACGGTTCACATCAGCCCGAAAGCACTGATCACTGCGTTTTCATAACACTGGGATTGAAGCGCCGACCTGTACGGGTCACAGCTGATGCATTTGAATATGACTCACAGATTTAACTGAGTCACCAGCAGAATTATTATGCACAGCATTACTGTTACAGCCAATCTGTGCGGCACATTTTATTTTTCATTACACACATGCTTTAAGAGTATAATGCTAAATCAGTCTCCTTGTCCTTGTTGTGTTTCAGCCTCTGGAGACCAAACGGCTCACATCTGGAGGTTCATGGTGCAACTGCCGACCCCTCAACCTGTCACAGACACCACTGTAAGGAGCCGCTCTGAGCTCTGAGCCGCTCTGAGCCGCTCTGAGCTAGTGTGAATGGGCCGAGCTCAGTGGCTTGTGTCTCTTGATTAGCCTTTAGGTTAGGCACAGCTAGGTACATCCTGTTGGGTTGTTTCTGGAGGCGCTCATACCCTTTGTTTGCTTTCTATTCTGCTATACTGAAATCACTTTGTGACATAAAAAATTAAACGCTGGAGGAAGTTCTATTTGCAGAATAAGAACGCAAACGTTTGTCCAAGTTTGATGAGACGTTTCCCAGTAATTACAGAAAAGCACACAAAGCCTAAGAAACTTAAGAGGGTGAATTAGACTGGACGAAGACCCAACAAAGACCAGACATAGACCCCACAAAAGACCTGCCAAAAAGCTCCTCCCAGGTTATGCCCATAAACATACAGTCTTTCTTTTTTCAGAGACACACTCGACTAGTCTTGATCATATGTAGAACCAGGTGTGGGTTTGTTTATTTCTCTCTACTTAGAACTTTAGAAGACTGTCATATCTATCTGCGCTGTTGGGCAAGTTACTTTAAAACTGTAATGTGTTATTTTTGACTTGTTACTGTCATTTCAAAGTGATTTGTTACATTACAATATTACTTTGTTTAAAATGTAAAACATTACACGACAGCACTTTTAAGTTACTCTCACCTTTTGCGCCGTATATGGACTGAACCAGGACTAAACCAGGTCTAAACCAGGAGTAAACCAGAGCTGAATCAGGACTGAACCAGAACTAAACTAGTTCTAAACCAGAACTGAACTGAGGACTAAACCAGGACTAAACTAGGTCCAAATCAGGACTAAACTAGGACTAAACCAAAGCTGAACCAGGACTAAACCAGGTCTAAACCAGGACTAAACCAGGTCTAAACCAGGATCAAACCAGGACTAATCTTGGACTAGAATTTGGATGCGATTGGGCGTCAGCTGCGGTTCGCCCCATGGAGCTCAGAGTTCTGCGCCGTCCTTTTGCTCGCGGTTACCTGACGTGTCTCTGACGTTTCACCACTGCTGATATCGCGGTGATTTTAGCAAATTTGTATGAAGAAAAACGAAAAACCCACCACTTCAATCCTTAAAAATGCATTGTAACTGGTCTCCTCTGGCACAACTGATTGGCAGACGGCCCAGTGCTTGTGTAATACCTGCACCCGTGGTACACTAGTATGCAGGTGTTAAACCCTGACCGCTCTCCTGCCCACCGATAAACCCAAGCTCACATACCACATGACCACTCTGACCAATCTAGAAACTCCCTCTCCAGTAAACAGGTCCATGGGAGCCGCTCTGATCTCGCCTCTACTGTACTCTGACACCACTGCAGGTGAAAATAACAGGAATTTTGTTTCTCAGCAGACGTCTTGTGAGGAGGACGTGGAGTGCTCGGACAAAGACGAGGCCGACGCAGACGGGGAGGGGCCAAACGAGTGCCCGTGTGTGCGCGTGCCCACCACCACACTGCGCAGTCACCAGGGTGTGGTCATAGCTGCGGACTGGCTGGTGGGGGGCAGGCAGGTGGTCACCGCGTCGTGGGACCGAGCGGCGAACCTGTACGACGTGGAGACCTCCGAGCTGGTGCACTCGCTCACTGGTATGACACATGCAAAGGCTGTTGATGTAAAACTGTGAACTAAAATGTATATTTTCAAAAAAGAAAATCAAATAAAAGGGACGGACAGAGACGAAATCCAAGCTCCTAATGAAACAGTACAACTTTAAAGGGTTACGAAGTTAGTTTTCTGGTGGGGCGTCTAGAACCTGCTTGTCTCCATGGAAATGTTTTAGTCTGAACTGTTCTACAGTATGGAAGTTAACATATCTATTCTGGATTTACCGTATTTTTTGGGCTATAAGTCACTCTGGAGTATAAGTCGCACCAGCCAAAAAATGTGCAATGAAAAAGAAAAAACATATATAAGTTGCACTTTTTTGGGGGAAAATCAGAAATCAGGAACTGACATTTCCTGTTGAAAGTCATGTTCTAGTATTAACAATAGAAGAGAGAACAACAGACTGTTAACGTCACATATGAACAGTTCTTCAGATAAACTATAACATAAACAACAGAACAGAACAAGTTTAACAAACTCTCCATCTCACTCCAAATCACTAAATCTATTGAATTCTTCATCTTCGGAGGTAAACAGAGCGCTGCTTCCTCTTCTGTGTCGCTGTCGTCAGACTCAGCATCAGTTCCAGTTAGAATTATTCTGGTCTTTCTGAATCCTGACAGGATGGTTTCGGTGTCACTGAAGTCCAGACTTTGTCCATCCATCCAGTGACTTCAGGAAAGTTTCATGGTGCATCCTCCCGGTGTCACAAGTTTCTTTCTGACACTTTCTTTCTGCAGCTTGATTAACGTTTTCAGCTGCTGATTTCACGACTTCTGATCTGATCTGATTTTCTTTTGTGTTCAGTCTACTCAGTCGTCTTTATAAGTTTGTTTAAGTGTTAAATTGTTCAGTGGTGCAGAAGTAATGGTGCGATCGACTGACATGATACAGACAGGACAGTGGCTCTTTCTGCAGGAGACATGTGCAGTAGAGCCAAGTGACAGTGGTACAGGAGGAACAGGAGCAGCAGATACTCACACACAAGACTAGAACCTCTCATCGCTTCAGTGTGAAAATTTTAATATATAAGTTGCACCGGAGAATAAGTCGCAGGAAACACCCAAACCATGAAAAAAAGTGGGACTTGTAGTCAGAAAAATACGGTACATTGCTCATATTTACCTTGAAAGACCATTTCAAAATCTGGCAAATTGGCCTAGTCGCGATTCCTGCAGGTCTCCATGGATATAGACATTTCTGGAGACAATTAGATCCTTCAAGCTTTCCGACTATCTCTCCCACAACTCTACGAAGTTTAAAGCACGAGTCACCTGCGTTACGAGACACACATTCTTCAAAATAGTAAAAGACAGTGACTTAACCCCCATCGTGATTCGTGGGTTCACAAGCCACTACAGTCACATTATGATGGTAGAACATTTAATTTTGGAATAAAATGATGTATAGTACTTGTAATGTATTGTACCTCATAAGGTGATGTTTACATTCCTTACACCACACTCGTATGCCAGAGGTGCCGTTTTGTGGAACATTCCTCCTGGTTGTGTTGTAATTTGTGAGTCTGTTGTTCAGGCCACGACCAGGAGCTGACCCACTGCTGCACCCACCCCACCCAGCGCCTGGTGGTCACAGCCTCCCGGGACACCACCTTCAGGCTGTGGGACTTCAGAGACCCGTCCATCCACTCGGTCAACGTCTTCCAGGGACACACCGAGTAAGTCCACACATGTCAGATAGAGATAGATAGATAGATAGATAGATAGAAAGGCCCTATACTTGCTTTTTTATTTTAATTTGCTTTACTTTTATTTAATCAGGAGCCCTTTTCATTACAAGAAAAACACACACGTCTCAGTCATCACAATTTGTACTTGAATTTATTAAAGTGACACCACAGATTCCAATTTAAGATGTTTCTGTAAACTATTCAAAGACCTACCTGTTCCACTACCGTGTTTCCCCTCAGGCCTGTAAACGTGCGGTGTTGTGTTCCTCTGCTTGCAGCACCGTCACCTCGGCCGTCTTCACAGTGGGAGATAACGTGGTCTCCGGCAGTGACGACCGGACAGTCAAAGTGTGGGACCTGAAGAACATGAGGTCGCCCATGGCAACCATTCGCACCGACTCGGCTGTCAACAGGTGAACGCCGCCGTACCGTACAAACACACGGAGTCCCAGGGTTGAATCAGATGTACTGTGAACTCAGAGGAGGCGACGTAATCATCCGACTTCGACAAAAGAAGAGCAGCCTGTGAAGCAACAGCCACAATAACATTAAAATAGCATTTGCATGACTTCATTATCTTTGCTGATTCATTGGGAACATGTGTAAAAAAAACCTAGTTGTTGCGACAGAGATGGGACTTGTTTTGTCTTGCAGGAAGATCAACTTGTAGGAAGAGAAACTCATTATTTAAGAACTTTTCGCAGAGTTGTGATGCTGATAATTAATTAGAATCTAAAGCTGAATTTTGGCTTAAAGGGACAGTTTGGAATTTTGGACATAGGACCTCATTTCCTAGTGAGCCAGAGTGTTGGAGACATTGTTTCAGCCCTAATGTGAGGATGTGATCTGCTGTTCCAGGATCAGCGTGTCAGTCAACCAGAAGATCATCGCTCTCCCTCACGACAACCGGCAGGTGCGGCTGTTTGACATGTCCGGAGTGCGGCTGGCTCGGCTCCCACGCACCAACCGACAGGTGGGTCTCACACTCACGTCTGTGGGTTAATAGGAGGGCCAGACTAACATACTGCACACTGCCGCAGCCTTCTGTTTTATTTATTTCATTTTCAGTGGGTCATTGTACATTAATAAACATTACAGTAATGTAAATGTGCCTGAATTAGCCCGTCTGGAGGTGCCTCCGCTGTATCTGTTACACTGGACAGTAATACAGGAGGACAGAGAAGGTGGAGCTAAACCATGCAGAATTTTATACACTAAACTAATATGATGCAGTTTCAGAAGGTTTTTCTATAGAGCATGTATGTGCGTAGGATAGAAGTCTGTGCATATTTGTCTGTAGTTGAGCATAAAATAAATATTATTATTAGGGGTGTCAAATTATCGCGTTAATTGCGATTAATTAATTACAGTCATATTTAGCGCGTTATGTTTTTTAATCGCGTTAATCTCATTTTTAATCTCTAACTTTACTGTTTCTGTATGCGAGTTGCTTTATTATAAAATCTGTTTTTATGCGTTGCTGGGACAACAACACACACACACAAAAACACATTTATACATTTTTTTATTTTGGTAATTCCACTCATTGCCGGAAACCCACACAAAACGCGCGCAGTAAGAGCGATGTAAACATTATGGTAACGTTGGCGGCGTCAGTCGCACAATGGACGAGGTCGTAGAGCCAGTAGAACAGAGGCAGCAGTGCACAGGTAAAAACACATTCGTGTCTTGGAAATTATTCTCCCGACGTGAAATATAAAAGAAAATAACAAATATAATATCGCCTACAACTTAAATGTCACTGGTGAAAACAACCTGCATAGACTCATGATGTCTGCACTACTGTCCTATAGTGACCTGCCACATGAGGGGACACGTACACAAACACACACAGACAAACACAAACACACACACACACACACACAAACACACACAAAACACAAACACACACCTTCATCATCGTCATTAACCTGAGAACGCGCGGACCACGTTTCCTTCCATAGTTACTGCGCGGACACTGACGTGCTCCCGTGAGCCGCGTGTGGATCGTGTTTTCTCGCGTACGCGACGTAAACCGCGCTTCCTACTGTGAACCTCTAACTAACACCAAGACTAAAACCAGGACTAATCCAGTCCAGGACTAAACCAGAACTAAACCAGGTCTAAACCGGGACTAAACCAGAACTACACCAGAACTAAAACCAGAACTAAAACCAGGTCTAAACGAGGACTAAACCAGGTCTAAACCAGGACTAAACCAGAACTAAAACGAGAACTAAACCAGAACTAAAACCAGAACTAAAACCAGGACTAAACCAGGACTAAACCAGGTCTAAACCAGGACTAAACCAGAACTAAAACCAGAACTAAAACCAGGTCTAAACCAGGTCTAAACCAGGACTAAACCAGGACTAAACCAGAACTAATACCAGGACTAAAACCAGGATTAATCCATTCCAGGACTAAACTAAGACTAAAGTAGGACTAAAGCAGGTCTAAACCAGGACTAAAACAAGGACTAAAACCAGTGATCTCATATATAAAGCATTTCTCTATCAATAATATTTTTAATATGGTTAAGGAAAGACTGGACTTTTTATTGTCTTTAAGTAGACAAAAGTTATTATGTTCAGATTTCCTCGTCTTTGCTACTTTACAACAAACAGTTTCTTATTCATGGAGACTTGGGCTCAACAGACAATTTGGGGAGATTTGTTAAACAATAAATGACTTTATAAAGTCACTTTTTTTTTGTTCTATATCAGTCTTTTGATCTGCCACAATAATGTAATAATGAATTTAAATGAAAATACCTCAAATTGAAGCTTTTCTCAGCAATTTTTAGATGAGATTAAAATGAGATTAATTAGATTAATTAATTACAGATCATAATTAATTAATCTATAAATTTTTTTAATCGCATGACAGCACTAATTATTATATACTCTTGAATGAGTCCAGTCGTAAATAAAATGTGTTGTGTGTATTTTATCCATCAGAATTGAAAAGTTACAACATCAAGAAAATTTACGATTATGCTTTCTTCAGTACGAATACGAATTCACAGATGTCACTCGACTGTCAAAAATACGTAATCACTTCACAGGCATTATTTATAGAGCAGAAGAAAGATCGATTGGGACTGACCTCGGTGCAATGCGGGTGCGGGTGAGGCGCGGGCCTGTGGAAAGAATATGCAAGAAGCCTACCTTTGCTGGACACCACAGTGGTTTCTGACGTCAAGCCGACAAAATCACATGAGCAGAACGGAAAATCAGATGCGCAGAACTGACAGAACCGGTGTATTTTCAGAATAAAATATCCCCACACACTCCTCATACTTCATGAATAAACTTCCACATTGTCGATAGCCATGGTATTCAAACACGCAAGAAAGTGGTGGTAATGTGAAATGCCTTCGTTTACATACTAATCTATAGATGGATCACACATTTTTCCAAAAAAGTGAGCATCAAACCATGATGTTTGTTTTCTCAGTGGGTGAGTGGGTTTTCTCAGTTTCACATAGATTCACACAGATCTGATTCCCTTTTGCATTTGTGGAGTTTGCAAACTTCCGAAGCCCATTTCTCGAGCTGTTAGGATCCAACAACCACACAATTACGATGTCCGAATCCCATAACTAAAATATGACAATATCAGAACCAAAAACAAAAGTGATATGGTTCAGAAGACAAGAAAAGATCGGCTTTGTCAATAGACGCATCCCACTGAGAAAACAAACGTGGCGGTGTGATGCTCACTTTTTCGTAAAATCCTTCCCGGTTAAATCCTTCCCAGTATGCATTGCGCAATGACTGGAAGTCCAAAATTCGTGATGCATCTATTGCATGAACTCCCAACTAGACCACGAATCCCCGCGAACACCTTGTTTCGCACCGCACCGGATCCGAACCCCACCTGCAGTCGGTGTACATCAGCGGTCATAGTTCTTTGCTGTCTCTGCTCTGACTCTTCTGCTGCTCTGCTTCCAGGGGCATCGGCGCATGGTGTGCTGCTCGGCCTGGTGCGAGGACAGCGCCCCCTGTAACCTGTTCACGTGCGGCTTCGACCGGCAGGCCATCGGCTGGAACATCAACATCCCGGCTCTGCTGCAGGACAAGTGACCGAGCCGCCGCGCCGCCGCTCCAGGCCTGAGCACTGTGTCACGTGTGCGTTCAACAGAGAGAGAGGGGGAGCGAACCTTTAAGTAGTGCACTTTAAACACACGCCGCTGCTACGGTGGGAGGCTTTCAGAGCACAAACGCGAGATGGGTGAGAAGCCCGGACCACTGCCACGACCACACCACTTTCTCTGTGTCCTGCAGAGGAGCTGGTCTGGTTTGAAGAAAGGACTCAAAGAAACGATCTGTGACGTGTAACTGTTCGTAAACCACTAGAGGAAACCGCCACGTTAGACTTTTGGTTTGACCGACAGCACAGAGGGAGCAGCCGTTTGGATTATTTTGGTTAAAGAAATGCCGACTTTGCCAAACTCTGCCCCCTGTGCTGTGAGTTGACTGTGATGGGCGCACTGGCTCTTTTCAAACGTTCTTTAGGATTTAGGAGACAACACTTCATTATCATTCACAGATTTTTCTTTTTTACCATCATGTTTAAAAACGGTGGCACATTTTGTACATTTCCTGGTGAATGATCAGTCACTTGTCTCATGAACGTGTTGTATTGCCTGGAATGTTCTATATTAGCTTCTATCTTTTTATTTATTGAATTACAAAATACTTATCTGACCGGCCATATCCACACGCTTTGACCAAACTTTGCAAAAACGTTCAGTGTGTATCTGGAGCTGTGTCGTGTCTCCCTGATTTCAGAGTGCGTGCTCTGTTCACATCAAAAACAAAGCAGAAAAAAACAAAACAAAAAACCTCAAGGAGTGAGAAACTGTGCGGATTTTTACACCAAACTATCGTAGCTGAATGTTTGGAGAATTTTGGTGGAACAAAACACAACTCCACGTGCGGTTTGTTTGTGACGAGGAAACAAAATTATAACACAAATCAGAAAATACAAAACATTCCAGGCAAAACGGCAACATCTTCCAAGAAATAAAAAAGGTTTTGGAGCCGCCACCGTATTATTTTACAGTTTCCTTCACTGTTTTTGTCACTTTATCGCTCTGTTTTCACGTGCGGTTGCCAGCCCAGTGTGCCCATCAAACTAAACGTCTTGCCCGTAAGCGTGGATTTTCGCAGGTTTGTAAATTTTGCCTACGAGAACCGGCTCTTACGATTCGCTTGAAAGAATCACGAGGAGCAAAACCAGAGCGTGTCGGCAGTGTGTCGGTGCGTCTGGCCAGAATACTTTAACCATTCCCTGCATAAAAAAAAAAAAAAAAAACAACTCACAAACTCTCGTATCGTTACTGCACAATAATGAGCCTTATGTGTTCTGCCTCTCCGCTTTACCGAGGCTTTACTGTAAACTTAGCTTTCTCAAATATTTCTATCCACAAAGAGCATTTTGTTATGATTTTATACTCACGGTGCTGCGTTCGAATTGATCCTTTTAAATGTCCGCGTAGTGCATTTGTATTCTGTGTTTTATCCCGAGCAGAGACAAGATACGGGGCCGGTGAAAAATGAAACTGTAAGAGAGGACTTAAACTTCAAAACAGTATTACTCAAGAAGAAGTACTTAAGAGATTACTCAAGTACGTGTTATATTTAAGTTAAAGGGACAGTTCGGAATTTTGGATACAGGGCCTCATGTCCTAGAGCAGGGGTGTCAAACTCATTTTGGTCCGGGGGCCGTATCCAACCTATTTTGATCCCAAAGGGGCCGGATCAGAAAACTCATGTCATATAAACCCCAAAAATATCAATAAGTTCAAATATTTGTGCAGAGAAACACAAATCTATTACAGAAATCTTTTTTAATTGATGAACTCTTCCTTTTACAAAATATTATAATATTATGAACAACCTGAAACTTTAAGAAAAATACAATTTCAACACAATGTTTTAACATTAACTTGTATGTAAATAGGAATAAGTCAATTTTTGTTGTAAAATCCTGCACTCGGCTTCACTTTTCTCATTTTTGACATTTTGTTGATGAGGGTGTCACGGTCAACAGTCAAAACGATCGTCCTTTAAGAGCATTTGGAAAGAAGCAAGTCTTCATTTGTGCTGCTCTGGTGGGAGGGGCCACGTACAGAGACACTGGAGACGCTGCTGTGATAAACGCCACAGAAAATTTACAATCTTTTAATAGAAAATATAATTAAAATATTTTAGTAGAAAATCAGCCGAGGGCCAGATTAAAGGTCATACGGGCCGTATGTTTGACACCTGTGTCCTAGAGTGTTGGAAACGTGCTGAGACTTTTTAAAATGTTCCATCCAGTCCTTGTATTTGCAGAGGTCGCTGGTGTTAGACTAGTGCATGTCAATGGTCATATTTATCCTGCCACTAAAAACAGTCTTACCCCCTCCACAAAACACCCGAAGCAAATCTATTATTACATCAGACTGTCCATGTAAATGTCTGTGTTGATAGAATAATGTCTGAAATAAAACTAACCTTGCATCTCATGAATCGTCGCATGTTGAGGGACTATTTTCACATATATCAGTCCGCCGATGCCCAGCTTTCTATCAAGAAGAACAACTCACTGCTGCTGCTCAGACATAAATCCTTCAAATGCAAGGTTGGTTTTATTTCTAAAATTATTCTATCAACACAGACATCTACACTGATACATTGATTGCAAAAGTAACAAATTACTGTAATGTGTTGCTTTTTGCTGTACCGCAGTAACGTGACATTACAGGGAAAATAATATATTTTACTTGGTACAAATGTCAGTAACATGCGTCACAATGCTTTTTTAACCTGGATTGAAGTGGTTGGTTTTTTTGTTTTTATTCATACAAATGTGCTAAAATCACGGCGATATCAGCAGCGGTGAAACGCCATTGTTACGGTTCCGAGTGTCGGGACG
Source organism: Boleophthalmus pectinirostris (assembly GCF_026225935.1). Classification (NCBI taxonomy): domain Eukaryota; kingdom Metazoa; phylum Chordata; class Actinopteri; order Gobiiformes; family Gobiidae; genus Boleophthalmus; species Boleophthalmus pectinirostris. The sequence goes on along the minus strand of NW_026571095.1, from coordinate 33,828,936 downwards.
GGCTGGAGATGCACCCACGTAGACCGTCGGGTGACCGCGGGCGAAAAGACCGACGCAGAACTCCACACTCCACGGGGCGATTCGCAGCCGACGCCCGATTGAGCTTTGCGGAGTCTCTGTTCCACAGGCTCGGTGTTCTCTCAGGGGTGGTCCTAGATTCCAGTCCCAGTTTAGTCCTGGTTTAGACCTGGTTCAGCTCTGGTTTAGTCCTAGTTTAGTCCTGGTTCAGTTCTCCTGGTTCGGTCTTGGTTTAGTCCTGGTTTAGTTCATATATGGTGTAAAAGTTCAGCATGTTCACAGTTATTTTGTTGAGAGTAAATTAAAAGTGCTGTAATAGTCGTGTAATATTTTACATTTTAAACACAGTAATATTGTAATGTAACGAATTACTTTGAAATGACAGAAACAAGTCATAAACAACACATTACAGTTTTGAAGTAATTTGCCCAATAGTGAGTGTAATAATAGATTTTCTTTGGGTGTTTTGTGGAGTGGGTAAGACTGTTTTTAGTGTCAGGATAACTATGGCCATTGACATGCACTAGTCCTAACACCAGCGACCTCTGCAAGTACAAGAACTGGATGGAATTTTTTTTTTTAAAGTGTCTCCGCACGTCTCCAACACTCTGGCTCACGAGGAAATGACGCCCAATATCCAAAATTTTAATTAAATTTGGTATTTTCAAAGGACAGAGACAGATCTGAGGGAAGCGCTGCAAGAAACACAAACGTTCAAATCATTTCATCTTGTCAACATAAAAGCTTTTGTCACTTATACACTTAAAAGGAAGTAAACGTACGAGTAAGATTTAGTTACACTGTCAAATATATTACTCAAGTAGGAGTAAATAAAAATATGGGGTCTGAAAACTACAAAGTTACTCAACAAAATGTATCCGAGTAAAGCACAACGAACTTCAGAAGTAGTAGTGTTTGTCAAAGTGTGTCACATGTTGAATAATTACTGTTACAGAACTGTTTTTTATTGTTTTTTTGGTTTTATTTTGTTTCGCTTAGACGGTGAATCCTGTAAAGCAGCTCGTGATGGAGGTAGTGACGTTCTGAAACGACATTTTGCGCTACGGAGACGTTCTGTAGACTCGCTTAATCGGCGTAAACAATAACTTACTTCTAATTATTCAACTTTAACCTTCAAAATAAAACGACAAAGCTTCAAATGTTGTGTTTCAAGGTGGGCAATATTGGCAAAAATGTATAGCTTGATTTTTACATTTTTTTTATGAGCCCACTGACGATATTAATCTTGACAAAAGTGCACAAATATTTACTAATTTAGCCAAATAGCAATTGCGGTTTTATCATTTCTGGATGTATTTCCCACCTGTAGATCCGTGTGACTTCCTGTTACAGTGATGCAGTAGACCTTTGTTTGTCAATGTGGAAGAATAAAAAACGTCTGAACTTCATTGTATTTGTGTGTTTGTGTGATTGACAGGGCCTGGCGTTTTTACTTCACCACTTTGGAACAAAAAGCCACCAAGATTAAAACAAACGAAAAAGGATATTTGGCTGTTCAAATTGGTGAAAAGTGGATTTTGTAAGGAAAATTGGTAGACATTTGCCTGATTCAGCAGCCGGTTTCACTTCGCGGAAACTGTCTGACCTCGCAGCATTAGGATTTGTCGTGACGTATGTAATTCGCCGCTAAAGGGGATAACTGGTGTATTAAACTTTTCCCAAATCCCGTAGGAAGAAGGACAATAACGTCTTTCCCCTTGATGAAATTCACCAAACATTCTCTTTGTTCCGGCTTTAAATCCTCAATGTTGGGTAGGGCTGGGCATCATTAAGAAGCTGCCGATACGATACATACCTCGGTACATAGGCCACGATACGATGCATATCTCGATACAGTGCACTTTTGATGCGATACGATTCGATATGGTTCAGTAAAAAAATAGTCTAAATCTTGGCTGTGACACTAAAACTTTGTTAAACCACTTCTTGTGCAAATTTCATATGAAACTAGGGCTGAGCAAAATTTTAAAAATTAATCTTGATTAATCGCATGAGTTCAAGCGATTAGCCAGAGCCGGGCCCACGGCTCGCAGAGTCTCAGTCAGAAAAAAGTGTAAAGAAAAGGCATCAAACTTAAATGCTCACGGTGGACTTTTTCAAAATAAAAGCCAGTGAGAAACAGACGTTTACAATAAAATAAATAAATTAATAATAAAAACTGCGTTAAAATAATTGTGTTAATGACTTAATTAGTTAACGCAAAATTAATGCATTAAAGTGTCTGGCCCTAATATAAAACAAACATTTTAATCATTAAAACAGTGAAAATGTCAAATGTGTCACATAAACATTTCCTTCCTCGAAACAAACAACAAAACTTTAGTACTGTAACAAAATAATTTAGTAAAATATACCAAAAAATACTTAGTGATATATCGATACAGCAGCCCACGATATTGATATTGTATCATCACATTAAACAATACGATATTGATATTTTTGCACACTTCTAATCTCAGGAATCGTTGCTAACACAGAATGTCTGGCTCTTCGCTGATTAGCTCACACTTCGGGGGTTCTTGCAAAACATCTAGTGTATTCCGATTCCTGACCTAGTCGCTGGAGAGAAATGAAACTGAGGTGGTGCCAGCCTGGACTGGTAAACATTGGAACAAATACAGAACTTTAGTAAAAACTGTCATTTTAATGGTGTTGATTCTTCCACAGAGAAGCAGCAACTCCCATTTCTCAAAATTCTGCTTTAGTCTTGAGAGAAAAAGCTGAGAGTTTGATTCTATAGGTGAGTTTCAGATGACGTCATCGTTATTAAAAGCCCGCGTTGCTGCTGGGAAACATTTGTCGGAGGCAAGAAACAGGATAACAGTCAAACACAGTGCGTAACCTCACGTATTTATCCCCGATAATGGTAAATTCCTGTTGCATTATTGGATGCACAAATAGAAGCACGGAAGAAGGAAAAGAACCGCTAACGGTGAATTAAACGGCTTTCAAACATCCGCAGAGCAAACGTAGAAGATCCTAACAAACCGTGGACTCCAACAAGTTCAACAACACATCGAGACTCTTGGAGGTTTTCATCTTTTCTGCTGTGAATGGCCCAGGAGTTTCCACCAAGTCATTGTGGATATCGCCCAAGTGAATATTTGTCCAGGTAGTTGAAGATTCTGACCAGAAATTTGGTTTGGTCCACCTTTTGTAGGGGTTGAAAACGGTGATTTGGCGTCCGTCGATGCTTATGACCATCCATCCATTTTCTTCCGCTTATCCAGGGCCGGGTCGCGGGGGCAGCAGTCTAACCAGGGACCAATTTCTGGTCAAATGGTCTTGGGTCGTCTGCCGTTAGAGTGGATAAATAACCGGGATCAATACCCTTTACGTGCTTTCTCACTTCGTCCGTCATGTTGAATTAATGTTTCTTGCCGCTGACCAAAATAATTCCCAGCATGCAACGCGCGTTTTTGTCAACAATGAAACTCGCCTATAGATCCTGATGATTTTGTGTCATCCATGTTATGAGGTATTTGAACTTCTTAAATAAAATCTTGTGATAAAATGATAAAACTGAGCTCAAAAACCAGGTACACACAAGAGCAGCCACCACTGAGCCCAGTCCACTGAATCATCCTGAAACTTGTGCTCCTTCCTGAAGCTGGCAGAAGTTCACGTAGTCGCCCACAGAGTAGAGGCGGACCCCCAGAGCGAGCGGCTGCGAGGGGCCGGTGCTGGTCGTGTGGAGCAGGTGGAGGTGAGGGGTCAGACTGTAAAAGCTCAGCTGACCCGCGGCCTGGTCCACGAACACGGCCACCCTGGACGAGCGAGGACCTGACAGAGAACGGCCGAGTCCTCTGTGCACCAGCTCGTAGCCCGACTTCTCACAGTGCAGCGCCCAAGAGCCGTCGCCCGAACCAAACCTGCACGACAAACACAAGAGTTACAAGAAAACTACAAAAAACTAGAACTAAATTTAGAATAAACTAGGATCAAACCAAGACTAAACCAGTGTTAAACCAGGATTAAATCATGGAAATAAACCAGCCCAGGACTCAGTTAGGACTACAACAATTTGGGAATTAAACCAAGACTAAAACTAAAAAGTACTGATCTAGGACTAAACCGTAAGCCTATAGAACCTGACGACTTATCAGGTCTAAACTAAAACTGAAATCAGGAGTAAATGGTGGTGGTTTAGACCTGGATTTAGACCTGGATTTAGACCTGGATTTAGACCTGGATTTAGACCTGGATTTAGACCTGGATTTAGACCTGGATTTAGACCTGGATTTAGACCTGGATTTAGACCTGGATTTAGACCTGTTTAACCTGGATTAGACCTGGATTTAGACCTGGATTTAGACCTGGATTTAGACCTGGATTTAGACCTGGATTTAGACCTTGTTGAGTTCTGGTTTGGTCCTGGTTTAGTCCTGGTTTTAACTTGGATTTAAACCTGGTTTAGTTCTGGTTTTAGACCTCAATTAGACCTGGATTAGATTTGGTTTGAGTTCTGGTTTAGAGATATGGTCCATGCGGCGTGCAGGTGTATGGAAGGGGGTTTGTGGACCCCTGCTTTGAAGTATATTTCGATTAAAGTGGTACCAGACTGTGTCACAAATTGTAAAAATCTAAACCAGGACTCAACCAGGAACAACTTTGAAACGGGCTCGAAATTCCATCCACACCTGCTGTCTTCTCCTGACCGCGGGACTGTCTTGGAGACCAGCGCCAAGTAGAACCCCCAGCCCGACCACTCCACCTCCAGATAACTCCTTCCACTCAGACTCTCTGTGCTCAGGACCTGGGCACAGTCTGTGAACCTGTCCCGGTGCCGCCCGTAGTCCTGGCCGTCTCGCAGTAGAGTGGCCCTCGTGTTCCCCTGGGAGAGGAGCACTCTGTGGTTCGCCGAGTTGGGGTCCAGGTGTACGGAGCGCGAGTACTGCAGAAGCTCCTCTCTGGTGCGTGGACGAGGTTCTGGCACCGGCTTTGGAAGAGAAGTCCGTCCTTCACTTACGAACGGTTGAAGCTTCTGCCAGAATTCCGAGACAGCTGAGGAAATGTCGGTGAGAAATCCTGGAGGGTATGAAGAAGGGTTTAAGGATTGGTTGAAGTTCAGATGGTTTGTGTAAAGGTTGAGTAGGTTTTCCTGGTGTGGCTGTCCAGGAGGTCTCTGCTCGAGCTGGGTCCGTCCAGGAGATCCCAGATGGGTCTGGGTCTGTTCTGGAGGTTGTTCCTGGGTCGGTCCTGGAGGTCGGAGTTGGGTCTGACCTGGAGGTTGGAGCCGAGTCTGTCCTGTAAGTTGGAGCTGGGTTTGTCCTGGAGGTTGTTCCTGGGTCTGTTCTTGAAGTCCCTGCTGGACCGTGGTTCCGGTCCCCGATTGTAGCTCAGAACATTTTAGTTCTATCACATGCAGCAGATGTTGGAGGAGCAGCTCTGTGGTCTGTAGAGCTGTGAGGACTTCTCTTTGAAGAACACGCACACACCTGAGACAAAACAAAGATTTACTATTTTACACATACCAACATAAGAATTTAAGTCTCATATTGTTCCTCCTTAACAGATTTTCTCATTTAGATTTGAGCTACCATCAGACAAGTTTCCCTTCCACTCATGTGTCACACAAAATATAAAATAAAAATCCATAAAAGTCCACTTGATCACAAAACAAATCCCAATTCCCTGAAGGGAAAAAAAGATTAAATGTTTTTCATAATGTACTTTCTCCATATAACCAGGGTTAACCGCTCTCTAAAGCTCATCCTGATCTTTTGGCGCCCTCTAGTGGTCACTCAAATACTTCTCTCAATTTAGTTGCACATTTAAAACGGACAGAGTGGAGCTACCAATTTTCTAGTCAAGTAAAACAGGTGTTTTATGGAATAAAAGGGGAGAGGCCTTTTAGCACACAAACTCATGTGGACAAAGTTGTCCACTCTGCTGCTAAAGATATTTTAATACATAATTCAAGAAACTCAATTCAGTCACGCAGCTATAGATTAATGTCTCTAGACCAGGAGTATCAAACTCAAATTCACAGAGGCCAAAATTAAAAACTGGAAGTCGTGGATCAAACTAAATATTAATTGAAAAATTTCAACAACATTTGCATGTTTTCTCTTCTTTAGAAATATGTAATGTTAAACCTTTTATTAAAATAAAGGTTTAATAATAGTTTTGCTTAAACGTTGAGTCCAGAACAAGCAGAATATAAAATAACATTTTCAATAAATTTTGTCTCGAGTTTGACATGTCTGCTCTACAGTTTTCTACTAAACAACATTTTGACAAAACATGCAGAATAATTTTTGATATCTAACTCCAAATCTGATTTATTCAAGTTTTAACTCCAAAAAACTAAATGTAATTTGCATTTTTTTTTCAGTGGGATTTAATTAACTTAAATAGTAGATATCAAAATCCTGTGTATATTTTTAGTATCCAGTATGACAACATGTAAAAATTTACACCTCTCCATCTGTTTGAGATTCAGTTGCTCCAAAAATGGGAAATTTGTCCGTTTTTGTGTTATTTATGAAAAGATGACAAGAGGAAGAACTTGTAATACATGTTTTTCTTACATTTACTGCATGTGACTTTCAAGTTGATGTCTCTAAATCAGGGATATCAAACTCAAATTCACAGAGGCCAAAATTAGAAACTGGGACTAAGTCGTGGGCCAAACTAAATATTTATTGAAACATTTCAGCAACATCTGCATGTTTTCTCTTTTGAGATATGTAATATTAAACCTTTTCTTATTAAAATAAACATTAATAATAGTTTTGCTTAAACACTGAATCCAGAACAAGCAGAATATAAAATAACATTTTAAATAAATATGTCTATATCAGGAGTCTCCAAACTTTTTCCTCCAGTGAGCGACCTTTACAAAACAAAAATGCCAGAGAGCTACTAGTTTTAGCAATCACACGAAATGTAGTATATAAAAGAGCCACAGCAAATCTTAGATGAAGTACAGTTAGATTAGTGTGACCAGACGTCCCCGTTTACCCAGGACAGTCCCAGTTTTGAGCCTGTGTCCCCTGTCCCTGCAGATTTATCTAAGACCAGTGATTTTTCCCAGTTTTATACAAGAAATGTCCCACATGTCTATTTTTGACCAATCTGATCTCTGCCAACAGTAAAGAGACATAAACTGTTATTTGTTTAGGTAAAATACAGAAAAGCTGCTGAAAAATGACCAAAACTTAAAGTAAAAGTGACTGGTCATCCTTAGTTAGATGCCTATAAAACAAACTATTATACATTTATTAGTGTACAAACTAAGGCATCAAAATGATACATGTGCAATGGTAAAAGGCACTGAATTAATCAAACGTTACTTATTTAACAAAATATGTGTAATTCAGAAATCCCTTGGTGAGCTACTTGGAAGGAGGTGGAGAGCTACAGGTTGGAGACCGCTGCTCTACAGCCTCTGTGTAACCAGCAGGCAGCTCTAATACATATTTAATATGATCTCGCGGACCAAATGTAATTATATCACGGGCCAAATTTGAGCCCTGGGCCTGAGTTTGACATGTCCGATCTACAGTCTTGTACTAAAGAACATTTTCACAAAACATGCAGAATAATTTTTGATATCTAACACCAAATCTGATTTATTCAAGTTTTAACTCCCAATAACTAGACATAATTTGCATTTTTTTTTCCAGTTGGATTTAATTGATTTAAATACTAGATATCAAAATCCAGTGTATATTTTTAGTTTCCAATATGACAACATGTAAAAGAAATGTACACACACCTCTCTCCATCTGTTTTTGAGATTTAAGTGCTCCAAAAATGAGAAATTTGTCAGTTTGTGTTATTTATGAAAACATGACATGATAAAAAAAACTTGTAATACCCGTTTTTCTTATTTATGTGAGTAAACTACAGCAGAAGTTTCAAGTTGATGTCTCTAAATGTAATATACTTTTTCTTTTCACCTGTGTCTCACCTGAATGCACTTTTGACAAATAACCCTTAGTTACTGGACCTTTTCTTTAAATTAAAAACTTCAGTACTTTATATGAGAGATTTACAGAGTGCAGAATATTGTACCTTTGGTCTCCAGAGACTGTCCCCTGGTGTGTCCTCAAGTCTTCTCCTCCTCTCCCGTCCCTCTCCCTCGCTCCGTGTGAGAGCTCAGCCAGAACAGTGTTGAGGGCGAGCCGGGGTCGGGGGTCAAACCTCTGCCTGCACTGGGGACACCGGGGCCCCTCTACCGTCCTCATCCTCCTCCTCGTCGGCGGCAGCGTCCCAGTACCGGAGCACGCACTGCCGGCAGTAACTGTGCCCGCAGGGGACGGTCACGGGTCTGTCCAGGAGGTCCAGGCAGATGGGACACGCGAGCGGGTGAGACATGAGTCCACTTGTCCAGAGCTGCTGCAGACGCACTGAAGGCAACAGGAGCCGGGAGTCCACGCCCTCCCCTAACCCGTGAAGGCAGGAGGGGGAGGAGCCAGGAACAGGAGGGGGAGGAGCCTCGGACCAGACTGAACGGACCCCCCCCCCCCCCCGAGCGACTTGTGCTGATACCTGAGGACTTCTCGGCTACTTCTGAACAAACAGGAGGGTTTACGGGGAGGCGAAGTACTCAAAGGAAGTACATGCTGTTCAGGAACTCACAAAAGTAGTAAGAGTAAAAATATTTGAAGAATCTACTGTAATGTTGCGACCGAGAACCCTTATTTACTCACAGAATCCGTTCTGGCATAAAAAAGGACAAGGGCAATGTGGTATAAAAGTTACACATCTTTATTTAATCTTCTAAACATTTAAAAGAAACATTTCATTTTCCTGGTTCCCTTCTTGATACGCCCCTCAATTATCATAAATGTAGGACTCAACAACACCCCAAACTAAAACACAACAAATCAAATTAATAAGCCAAACCAAACGTTAATACCAAAAAAACACAAACACTAGTTGAACCCTACATTTACAATAAGTTAAAAGTGCGGGTGCCAAGGTATCTGAGGTAGACTTTGTTACAATAAAGGGCATAAAATTAAAGCTGGTGAAAGTGCTCGTGCTAAGGAGGCCTATTTGGGCGAAAGTGACTTGTGCCAACCCAAAGACCTAACCTCGCATTGCACTGACCCCCTGACCAAAATATTGCACTTCCCTCCAAGACCTCGGCTACTGTTAATCAATATTCAACTAAAACCAACAGTTAAGATAAAGAATAAAAAGCAAGAATGATGCAGCAGTGGCAATCTGTTACACAGGGAAAAATAAATTTGCTTCACTTAGGGACCACCACCCCAGATATACAACAAAAGAGCATTTACCGCAAATTTAGAAGCCTTTAAAATGCAGTCAGACACATCGCATCAAAGCAAATTCTATCAGAAATATTAAAACAACAACTCCGGTACTTACGCGCGCTGCCTTCAAAAGCCACCGAAAGCCCGACTGCCACACCACGGCGCGCGCAGCCTTTTCTAATCGCGCAATCAGTGGCGCCAGGAGCCACGCGCAGCGACGCACAGGTGGACGCACTCACAGACGCAACACAGCAGGACAACATAGTCTAAACACCCGCTTACACTACTACTCCAGAGTTGACAAATCATGAACAAAGTCTGGTATTTGCATAAAAATGAGACAATGTGGGATTGATTGACGGCTCAAAAACAGATGCCAATAAAAAAACAAAACAAATAAAAAATGAAAAGCACGCTCTCTTTCTCTCCTTCTCCCTCTCTGTCTGTCCTCTCTCTCTCTTTATCTCTCTGGGTTTGCAGAGGTGAGGCTGATCCCTTCCAGATGAAGAATGTGATTTTGGAGAGCGGACGAGAGGCGTGGCACTAAAAAGACGTGTCTGAAAATAAGTCGAACCTGTTTGACACATTTTTTTTTTTTGCAGTGTTGATGTTCGTCTCTTAACTGTAAAATATGATCCATAAAATCCAGACCAACATTGTAAATAAAAATTTGTCCCTAACATTTTTCCTGGTAACATTTCAGCTCTTTATGGGATCTGAATCTTTTGGATCTGTTCATTTCAAAGATCTGTCTCTTTTTATAATTATTGAGATGACAGAGACTGAGAGTAGAAGTGTTATTATTATGAAAATCTAAATAAACTATAGTAATAAGCTCTATTCATCTGACCGGAAGACGTTTGGAAACATGCGGATGGCGAATTCCCGTCACTGGGCATGTGATAAAACCGTGGATTTAGCAGCAGCGTCTTCACAACCTGCCTTTTTGACAAATTATAATATACAAATTAATAGGCAATTCATAAAAAGAGAAAAAGAAAGAATACAATTACATTTAGATAAAGAAAAAAACAGATTTTCCCAGAGTTTCTATCACCCAAAGGAAGTCTTCATCTGCATCTTTCCAAATGTCTTCAAGTTTGATCACATCTCACTTTTTTTTTGCTTTTTTTGTGTTGGGTCAACAGTAATCAATGTAAAAAAAATAATAATAATAATTTGAAAGATTAGGTTCAGAAAATTAGATCCGGTTCCAGTTACTAAGAAACCGTTCAAAAGAGCCGCGAACGTCACATCACAAGGTAAAATAAAGGTTTAAAAAGGTGTGAATGTTAATTTTGGCTCACAGATGGTGATTTTACAGGACTACATTCATATTATAATACTCCCTACAACTCTACAACAACTCACTTTTATGTAACAGATAATATCCCTACAACTGTACAACTCACTTTTATGTAACAGATAATACTCCCTACAACTGTACAACAACTAATTTTTATGTAACAGATAATACTCCCTACAATTGTGCAACAACTCAACCTTATGTAACAGATAATACTCCCTACAACTGTACAACAACTCACCCTTATGTAACAGAAAATACTCCATACAACTGTACAACAACTCACCCTTATGTAACAGATAATACTCCCTACAACTGTACAACAACTCACCCTTATGTAACAGATAATACTCCCTACAACTATAAAACTCACCTTTATGTAACAGATAATACTCCCTACAATTGTGCAACAACTCAACCTTATGTAACAGATAATACTCCCTACAACTCTACAACAACTCACTTTTATGTAACAGATAATGATCCCTACAACTGTACAACAACTCACTTTTATGTAACAGATAATACTCCCTACAACTGTACAACAACTCACTTTTATGTAACAGATAATACTCCCTACAACTGTACAACAACTAATTTTTTGTACAACTCCTACAATGTGCAACAACTCACTTATGTACAGATAATACTCCTACAACTGTACAACAACTCACCCTTATGTAACAGAAAATACTCCTACAACTGTACTAAACTACACTACCCTTATGAACAGATAATACTCCCTACACTATAAAACTCACTTTATGTAACAGATAATACTCCCTACAACTGTACAACAACTCACCTTATGTAACAGATAATACTCCCTACAACTATAAAACTCACCTTTATGTAACAGATAATACTCCCTACAACTATAAAACTCACCTTTATGTAACAGATAATACTCCCTAGAACAGTACAACAACTCACTTTTATTTAACACATAATAATCCCTACAATTGTGCAACAACTCACTCTTATGTACCAGATAATACTCCCTACAACTGTACAACAACTCACCCTTATGAAACAAATAATACTCCCTATAGCTATAACACTCATCTTTATGTGACTGATAATACTCCCTACAACTGTACAACAACTTGCCCTTATGTAACAGATAATGAAAGAAAAGTTTAATGCCATACTGTGGAATATTCCAGGCAACACAATAACGTCTCCATAATGATAAGAATGTGGTAGAAAGGTTTCGTGTTGCTCCTTTAAGAATGAGTAATAATATTGTGATAAAATGTGGAGGACAAACCGGTCTGAGCGGGACACACCGGAGGACAAACCGGACACACCAGAGGATAAACGGGCCTGAGCGGGACACACCAGGGGACACACCAGAGGACAAAAGACAAGACTCGCCCCAACACCCGCCCAGACGCACACTCATTAGAAAAACAAAGAAACAACGTGTCACTGTTAAATACACGAGAGAAGAGGGAGAGAAAGTGAGAAAGAGTATTCCCGGAGTCGACTAAATAAACAGCTGGTTAATTGCAGACGTGCCCAGTGTAAATATTAGAATAGAAGGGGGCGTGGTCATTTTAAGGAGATTTTAAAGGTCTTATATTACACCTGAAAGACTTTTAGAGTGTTAAAGGTTGTATAGAGGATTTTTTAAGGGAAGTGAAATACAGCGACAGTCCTTTTTCAAATGTTGTGCAGCTCCTTCAGTAGAAACATCTCCTCCTCCCGCCTCTTTACTCTAGAAATCACATTTGTTTACATCCAGTGCGCGTTCAGAATTACTGCTGAAGTGACCTGTCTAGAAATATTTTAGCGACCGACGTGTCAGTTTTTAGACCCTTCGTCTGCTTCAGTCGCGCCATCGCTGGAAGGAATCTCCGAGAATCACCTCGTTTGTCTTCGCTTCTTTTCCCCTTCTTCTCTTCTTCTTTCCGCGACCTCAAAAACGGACTTTCTTTTGCGGCGAACTGGTCGTGGATTCTCGTCCGCCATCGCGACAAACTTTGTGCGAAATGCGAGGAAGCGACAGTTTGAAAAAGCCTCTAAAAACCACGTAATCCGGCGAGTCAGTTAAACTAGAAACGTAAGGAGTTTGATTGACAGCCTAACAGCCAATAGAAAATGAGGTAGTCTCGTTTTCTATCGGCTGATGTTTTTCTGGCCGATTTTCATTCTTTTTTTTTTGTTTTTTTTCTTGGTCATCATAATTACAAGGCTGCTGTGTCTCTGTAATGGTATTTTACACTTTCAATGACAATTTGAAACTAAAAAATAATCCTCCATACAACCTTTAAGCCATGAAGTGAAGGTGTATGGAGTTTAAAAACACAGTGGAGTACTTCTTGTATTACCACATGACCTCAAGGAGTGTTTTCTGTGACCTAAATATGCAGAGTTTCTATGTTAAACACAAATCCAGTTATGTCTGTTTCCTCTATGTCCATAATCAGGTTTAATCTGGAGTTTAACGTTGGCATTTGTGTGTTGTTAATGAATAAAGTTGTGAAATACATACCTAAAATACCACTGAAATCTAGGAACTACTTTGAATAGTATTTTTCATGACTAATTTGACTGTTGTGTTTGTAATTCAACCGCTGATCTTGTTTAAACATGTTTATTTCAAATGACTGACAGCACACAATACATAACATAATACATAACATCAATTAACATTTTTAATTCATGTTATGACATGTTTGTTGTTCCACAGAATTTAGGCTACGTTTACACATGGCCAGGTATTTTGAGAAACAAATATTTCCCTCCCTCGGTTTTCCAAAATAACATCGTGCACACAGCATCGTTTTCAAAAAAGTTTCCGTTTACATCAACCCGGATAAATACGCCATCTCACCCTCGATGTAAGGACGCAGCAAGTCGGAAAGTAACAGCAGTGATGACCGCGACATCCTAAAACTCTTCCGGGACAACAATTTCAAAATTATCCCACCAGACAGCAGTTCGCCCAGGTCGGACCCAAAACCGGCGACGTTGGTGGCGACGGCAACTGTGTCTTCGAGTAGGAGGGAAAAGTGACAAAATCGCCGATCTCCGAGCCCTGATTCGTCTCTGCTCATCGATATGATCCATCAGCTGTGTATGTAAACACGAACACACGCAAAGTGTCTGAATCAGAAGAAATGCGACTGCTGCTCTGAATGTTTCCACCATCGTCGTCATAGCAACAGGTAAACGTCGGCCGCACTTTCAGCGCGTCAGCTCCTAAAACTCGGTTTATCTCAGTTTACGCGCAAACGTGAAACCGGAGTTTTCCAAAATCTCCACTCTAGCCAGAGTTTTTAAAAAGATTCGTTGTCAGAGGTGAATTCGCCGTTTGCGTGTAAACGATGTGTACAAACGAAGGGAAATGTCTCCGTTTTTAAAAATACCCGTGTACGTGTAAACGGACCTTAACATCGTGGAAATGTACACAAAATGTACAACACTCACGACACTAAAGCACAGAGAGCGACTTTTCAGTAGACACCTACAATCGATTTGTGTTATGGGCACAAATCAAACATTCAATATTTAAAACAAGCAATATAATTTAAAGAAAAAAAATAAAAAATCAATAATGTGAAACTGCTAATGTAATATTTCATTTGATATAATTCTATCACCGTAAGTGCTGAATAAAAGGCGACGTTCAGACTGCTGCCTGAAGTGACACAGATCTGATTTTTTGGCCCCTGTGCTCCAGTATCTGATCTTTTAATGAACAACACAGATCCAGTTTTTTCAAATGTGACCCAGGACACTTTGATTTGTGCTCCTAAATCCGATACATACCTGATCTTTTGACATGCGACTTCAGTCTGAACGGTCAGGTCGCCTTCATCCCACCTACACGTCAGGCTCGGAGTCTCGTCAATGGAGGGAGAGTGAGGTTAGTGAGTTTATTCATCTTTGGAGGGATTGCTGTATTCAGGACAAATTCGAGGAGTCTTATCGGAACTGGACGGTTTTTGAAATGATGCTAAAGAAATGTGCGAGCGCGACTACAGACGGTCCTGACTCCAATGTCAACGAAAAATAAAGAGCCTGCGAGACAAATACAAGGAGGATAAAGACTCAAACAAACGAAGCGGCCGTGGACGTGTAGCCTGTCCATTTTACAAAGAATTGCACCACATTTTGGGAGAAAAGCCCAGAGTTTAGGCGACTTCCATGAACTTCCGGACACTTTTGGGGTGTTTAAAATTCATTAATTGGAAATGTGAATGACCTCGCGAAAAAATCTGATTTCACAAAAAAAAATCCAAATTGCGCGTTAAGTCCTACAGTCTGAATGTAGCCGAAGTTAAACGGAGAAGTGTGTTGGGAAAAACGACGTCCATGTGAAGATAGAGATGAACAGGACGAACTCCCCCGATATAAAGACCGAACAAAACAAAAGGAACAATCATGTCAAGTATTTTACATTTCATACAAACAACTTTGTACAGCACAGTTCAGTTTCATCCACACTTTTTATTGTCATTTTGTCACGGGGTACTCTCTTGGGTCATTGTGGAGTACTTCTCGGGGTCACAGCGAGGTACTCTCTTGGGTCACTGTGAGGTACTGTCAATCAAACAATCAAACTTTATTTATAGAGCGGTTTTCATACAAAACTGCAACGCAAAGTGCAGTGTCGAGGTCACAGCGGGGTACTCTCGGGGTCACAGCGGGTACTCTCGGGTCACAGCAGGGTACTCTCGGGTCACAGCGGGGTAGTCTCGAGGTCACAGCGGGGTACTCTCTAGGTCACAGCAGGGTACTCTCTGGGTCACAGCGGGGTACTCTTGTGGTCACAGCGGGGTACTCTCGGGGTCACAGCGGGGTACTCTTGTGGTCGCAGCGGGGTACTCTCTGGGTCATAGCGGGGTTGTCTCGGGGTCACAGCGACTTACTCTCGGGGTCAGAGCAGGGTTCTCTCGGGGTCACAGTGGGGTGCTCTTGGGGTCACAGCGGGGTACTCTCAGGGTCACAGTGGGGTGCTCTCGGGGTCACAGTGGGGTACTTTCGTGGTCACAGCGGGGTACTCTCGGGGTCAGAGCGGGGTACTCTCGGGGTTGCTCTCGGGGTACTCTCGTGGTCACTCTCGGGGTCACAGCGGGGTACTCTCGGGGTCACAGCGGGGTACTCTCGGGGGTCTCTCGGGGTCTCTCGGGGTCACAGCGGGGTACTCTCGGGGTGCGGGTCACAGCGGGGTACTCTCGGGGTCACAGCGGGGTACTCTCGGGGGTGCTCTCGGGGTCACAGCGGGGTACTCTCGGGGTGCTCTCGGGGTCACAGCGGGGTGCTCTCGGGGGTGCTCTCGGGGGTCACAGCGGGGGCACTCTCGGGTCACAGCGGGGTACTCTCGGGGGTGCTCTCGGGGTCACAGCGGGGTACTCTCGGGGTCACAGCGGGGTACTCTCGGGGGTACTCTCGGGGTCACAGCGGGGTGCTCTCGGGGTCACAGCGGGGTGCTGTCACACTGGGTGCGCTGGTCGTGCTGGAGGTGGACCATGTGTCCGGACGTGGTTCTGAACACAGTGTGGGTCAGGGGCAGGTCTCTGGTCAGGGCACAGTTCAGACAGAGGCTCCTCCAGGTTCTCCTCAGCTCCGCCTGGACCTGCAGCAGGGAGACGGGGTCAGAGGGTCAGAGGGTCAGGGGTCAGCAGCAGTTTTAGTCTAACTATATTTTCTATTTCACTCACTACAAACTGTTACAGAGGTTCTCTGTGAGCAAATTCTGATGTGAATTTGGTTCTGACTCAAACTTGGGAGTGACGGTCTGCAGCTGAGTCAGGGCCGGGTGTGAGAGGTAGAGTCATGGGTCAGGGCGTCACAAATTATAATTATGTATCAGACACAAGTACAATAAGTCTTAAGTAAATGAGTTGTTATTTATATTTGTTACACTTTTGTCTTGTCTTGTATTTCTGAGATGCTATAAACTTCTCCCAGTTCCAGTCTGCAGTTTTCATCTTTCTGACTGTAAACTGAACAAAAATGTTCTGACCTCTGCTCTGGACAAAGAATATAATTATATGAACTGGACAAAAAAAACATGCTCCTCTGAATGTAAATGTAGAGAAAAATGTCTGTGTAATTTCTCTGTTGTCCCGTGTGATCCACAGGAAAAGAAAAATCCAACTAGTTCGACAAGTTTATCAACACTGACCTCAGAGTTGAGGAAGCAGTACAAGATGGCCACCACCAACCCCTGCGAACAGAACATCTGTGAGAACACCGCAACATGAGGGAGTACCCAATACTCCGCACACATGTGTGTCTGAGCATGAGGGAGTACCTGAGGAGGGAGTACCTGAAAAGAGCCGAGGGCCAGGTCAAAGAAGATCTTGGACCTTTCTGCCACAGACTCGCTCAGAGACACAAAGACGATGTAGTGGACTCCAAACAGAGGGATGAGGAGCAGAGTCGACTTGGCCAGTCTCCTGAAACACGGAGACGTGAACCACCACAGAGCGGATACACATTCTCTGGATAAACTGAATTTTTATTATGATGGTTTGTAAACTATTTTCCACCAAGAGTAGAGCACCCTCATGTGCACGTAAACTGTGTAGATAAGAGGAATATTTCACAAAACAAGATTAAGCAAAAGACTCAAAGATTTTATTTAGTCAATCCAGACTCATCAGATCATATGTTCTGTTCCACGATCTTTGTACCATTTGTTCTTTTGAATTTCAATTAAGAATGAAAAACAATAAAATAGGAAAGCAATTTGTTATTTCATTTTTCAGTTTTAGAATCAAACAAAAAAAAACAAACAACAGATTTTGATAAAAAAAATTGTTGTAGTTTTGTAGACAAACGTCGTCTTTTTTTTATAGTGACACATTTATTTTCACGTCTTAGAAAGTCATTGTTGAACTCCATGACGAGAAACAGGAAGCAGCAATAAACTTTGTTCAGGTGACTCCATAAAACTATAATAAAAATATTTTTTATTATAAATCTGTGGTTGAGCAGCAAAATTTTTGAGGCAAATAAACCAGAGAGAATAAAATATCAAAATTGAAATAGACACTAAGACACTTTTTTGATTGTTGTTATTTGAAATAAACTTTAAATGAAATATTGGAAATAGAGGTCGAAATCTGTTTTTTTTTTGTTAGACACTAAAATGAAATAATGAAATAAACTGTTTTCTCATTTTATTGTTTTTTGTTCTTAATTGAAATTCAAAAGACACAATAACAAACACTCTGTTGTCTTTGTCTAAATGTCTAAAGAAACAGTTTGATCAAATGTTTCATCACCTTTCATGCACCTACACACTTCCAGGACCTGCCTCTGTCTGTGCGATGATTTTTATAGCACCTTATATCACCCCGGGTGTTTTGATCCCAAATTTCTCTTTTCACTATAATGTTGCCAGTTTCCCAGTTTAGTGGTTGGGTCTAGAATAGATTTCCAGACGTCTGCAGGGAGAGCGAGCGGGAAAATGGTACAAATGTCTTCTTCTGTGTGGACTGGAGCGTTGAGTCACGTGTTGTACCTGTACTGGGACTGGTCATGTCCTCCCATGTCTGCCCCCCGGAGCTTCTGCATCAGCACACGCACGATTCTGATGAAGAGGAGGAAATTCACCTGGACCAACAGACAGGAGATGAAGTCACGGAGGTTCTCAACGTTTTAAAAGGAAAGGAAGAAACGAAAATAAGAGTAACTGAGAAACGTGACAGATTTATGCAGAATCAGTGAGTGAAGCTCTACACTCACTGGGGTTGAACGAAGTTTGGTTTGGGTCTAAATACACTTTGAAAACATCAGATCTCAATGTGAAAAAAAAGATGGATATCTACACAAAAATGGAGAGGACAATGTCTTAAGAACAAAAGGAGGCCGCCTCTTTTAATGAAAATAACATGTTCAGCCTATAGAGGACTTCATTTCAGAGACACCCTGAAAATCAGAGGTTTGTGGAGAGGTAAGCCTGCTCAGAGTGAGGAGACATATTTTTCAGTGAGTATCCAGATGCTTGTGTCCACATGTGCTTCACGTTCCTGCATAATGCATGAGAGTGGACCTTTAAAGGTGGCTCACACTGAGGCGGCTGCAGTGAGGACGCTCTCTTGGAGACACGCTGCACAGGGACGAGCACGTGCCTTTAACAGGGAAGAACTCCAGATTGGACAAACAAATTAACGTTGGATAATCAAACTAGAGACTGTCAGCTATAGATTTTTTTCAGTCAATTGTTGGGTTTCAGACGACAGATCACAGCAGAAGATGCCAATAATGTTTAATACAGATGAGGGGCAGCTACAATTAGTTTAGTCCAAATTGAGATTTTCGCTATAGCACAGCAAGCTCTAGGGCAGTGTTTCCCAAAGCATGCTCTGTTTTTTTTTTTAAAATATGTTAAAGACAAATGCACAAAAAGTGAACCAGGGGTTGCCTAAGCAGAGGAGGAGGATTATGGTGAAAATGTTCGTTTGGATTTTACGCAGACACAAGCCCCACACTGGAGAATCCACATTTAGGATTTGGAAATTGAGCATTCACCAGGACCGAGGAGGAGGAGGAGGAGGATTTTGGCGTTTTGAAGTTTGGATCATATTATTTGTTTGGCTTCAGCTTCATGCGGACACTGCAGACTGGATGTGGATTTATTATTCTGCACAACAATTTGACTTTGAGATGCTCTAAAGGCGACACACTCAATGTGTTTTTAAGTAGATACAAGTTGAATCTCTGGATGTGGTTACTTCAGCTCTTCTGTTTTACCAGTAAGACGACACTGCTCTTTGTTTGGCCACATGGACTATGTTAAAACCTGAGTGTTGTAGGTGCCATCCTTTGCACTACTGTACGGTGCCTGGATTTGGCAACATCACGTTGGATTTCAAAATCTCCTAAAAAAAGAACTAGCCTGATTCAGCGGCTAGTTTCACTTTGTGGAAACTGTCTGACCTTGCAGCATTAGGATTCGTTCGCTTGACTGTAGGCAGGTACTTTTAATATTTATATTTTATATTTTAACCAATCGCTGCTATTTGGTCGTGACGTATATAATGCTCCAAATCCCGTAGAAGGAAGGACAATAACGTCTTTCCCCTTGAAAAAATTCACCAAACATTCTCTTTGTTCAGGCTTTAAATCCTCGATCTTGGGAATCTTTACCAACACAGAATGTCTGTCTTCGTCTACATCCATCTTGACGCTTTGTTTTCTGTTGGGCTGTTCCACAAAAGGGACCCAGACAGGCCCTTGAGTTTGACGTCATGGCTTCACAGCTCTTGCTGTGATCGCTGATTGACTGGTGCGCGGTCTACAAAGTCTGGTTCTTGCAAATCGTCTAGTGTATTCTGATTCCTGACCTATTCGCTGGAGAGAAATTAAATTGAGTTGAGTGGAGGCACTAGGTGGCTCCAGCCTGGCGAAGAAAGAACACCTTCAGTGAGAAAAGGCTGGAGTTGGCGCATCTGCAGTCCTTCGATTTGGTACAGTCACTTACAACTGGAACTTAAATTTTCTTTGGTCACTACTTTACATCAGTGTACATCAGTACAGGTACATCAGTACCTGTGCTAATGACCTCCACTGTGAATGCCAAAGATCCTGTTGAGATCTGCAGCAGGTGGGCCTCCAAAGATCCAGGTCCAGGTGCAAAGGCCAAACAGCACAATGACAACACAGGAGGTGTGTCTTTGTGACTTTGAGCTTTTATCACATGTCAGCCAGAATTGGACGAGTCTCATGATCTCTCACTTTTTTATGTTGCAGTCGTCACTTCATGGATTCAGTACAAGTCACACTGATTGGCACTTAAACAACAAGGATTTCAAGTTCCGCCTGACAGACGAGCTCATGGAGTGAAGAGGAAGTGAAGAGGACTATGTGCCTCCAACCAAAATGAGAATCCCTCAGTCTGAGGAATGTCACATGTCAGAGATGCTGGATATAAAGAAAGCTGAGAGATACAGAACCAAGAGGTGTGAGGGGAAGATGTTTGTGAGGTGCACAAAATGAAAGATGTTTCTCTGCCTGACCAAAAAGAAACACTTTCAAGCAATACTGTCGATAACGGGCGACTGTTTGCCCATTTTATGTTATTGTTAGGTTCTTAAGTTCTTATTCATTTAACAACAAAATGTTCCCAACATCCACCACAGTGGACATGTATGTCAATGTAAATTTTAATTTAAAAAATCTCTAAATGCTAACATGCTTATTTACATGTAAATAGAAAGAAAATCTATTATGCTATACACTATTTTCTTTGAGTCCCAGAAGACCACGATAAATATGAGCACAGGTACTATCCCTCCAAACCAAGTCAAAGTTAGAAAAACACAAAAACCTGTCAGATGCACTTTAATACTTTTTAACCACTAGATGGCAGATGTGACTTTTGATTGTAATTCGGGCTCTGTGTGTCTGCAGACAGAAGAGAAACGAGTTCAAATCACATGTACTTTTTACTAGTAACAATTCTAATGTTGATTTTGTGTTTTGGTTCTCAAGATAATTATCCAGTCAGAAAGAAGAATGAGTCTCACATGAGTTTCTCATTTGGGTTGCCAGTTTATTTCAACCTAAAAGACTCTCTGATAGGCCCTGCAGCCAAACATGAGTTCATGAGGACTGTCCTCTCATGAAACTAAACTCAACCACACGTGTGAATGGTGCGGTAGAACTTATATGCAAAGTCCACCATAACTACCCCCCGCTCCCGTACGCACCAGGACGGACAGACCGATGGGGCCGTTGATGAGCCAGTGGGGGATGGGGTGGTCGTTGATCTCCCAGCACCTGCACAGACACACACACGCACACACACACACACACACACACACACACACACACACACACACACACACACACAGCTTTCATCAGGCCAGTCAAACAGCACGTTGCCCTTTGGAGATCACACACGGAGCTTTCATTACGAGAGTAATGAAGACTCCCTCAGACGCTAAAATGGACTTTGAAGTACTGTTAACCACTCTGCCACACTGGGCACTTTGATCGAAGCCAAGTCCAAAAACATGACTTTGTGTGACACTGTTAGACTTGTTACAACTTATTTACAATGACCAGTTATAACAATGGCAGTTTCTAAATATATCAGCAACTTCAAAACCCTTTTTATCGGTATCACATCGACCCCGAAAATCTATATAGGCTGAGATTGAGCTTGTATTCCATAGATAGAGTGTGTGTGTTGGGTTGGGTAAAGGAATGGCAGGACTCGTCTTATCCTGGTCAAAGCCGTTTAAACTCGTCGCTGCCCCTCCAGAGTCAAACCCCATTTTGTGTTGAAGTGATCGTTCATTACGTTGTTTATTCTGATAACCTGTAAAACGCCCACCCGCTCTTCCATTAGTTGTGGTTCTGTATAAAACCTGATTCACAATGTCAACACGTCTGGCGGATGGTGTCACGGTTCCTGTGTAAAAACGTGTCTGTGTATCCCTCAGTCATTCATGGCAAAAGAAAACTGTAAACAGCACTGTCACCGTCACTTGTTTACACGCTCAGGAGGAATCGATTAAGTCCATTGAACCGGTGGCGCAGGGCTGAACTGAGACAAGAAATGGGCCCTGGACTTTTTGCTCACCACAGAGACAGCAGTGGCCTAAACACCACAGGCTTCAGGATGTCTGGACTCATGTTTGTTGACACTTTTAAAGAGAATCACTTTTGCTCCTTTGCTGAAATAACGTTTATGGAATCAGTTTTAACTTTTTCACTGGTCTCATGATTTAGGAGCGTCAAAAAAACAAGAACTCCCTGAATCAGTCGGTTAAACGGGCGAGTGAGGTAATTGTCCATCCTCAGAGCCGCCTGGACTCTCTATACTCAAGACACTTACAGAGGACGTCCCAGAGGATTTTAAAAGACGTGCAACATCCACTAAATTCAGCTGCTTCCCTTTGGTCAGAGGCTTTTAGTCCCAAGATCTAGACCGAATCGTTTTAAAAGGAGCTTCGTTCCAGCTGCTATCGTACTTATGAATAAATTGTAATCTATTTATCTATCAATTTTAGTACGTTTGTCTTGGGAAAATTGTGTGTTTGATGGATGAATTTAACACATTTTTTAATGGAACAAACCTATTGTACACTGGAGCTTTGTAACACTTTATTTTGTAACTGTGTTTTTATATGTTTATTGCACATAATGCGGATGAATGAAATGTTTAATTGGTAAAACTCCGTCCTACCTCAGCTCACTCCTGCACATCCACAGGTCCAGACACACTCTGTGCTCCAACAGACACATAACCCTGGTCGTTCCTAAAGCCCGCACAGCTTTGGGCCACTCCACATTTCAGTTTTCTGTTGCAAGTGACTGGAACCACTTCAACAGACTTTAAAACTTAGTTCGTTTTTAACTCTGTCGACCTTTAAAAACTCCACCCAGAGTATTTTACAGGATAATTGCACATGCTTTTAACACTTTTATATCTTTAATGTGCAAATGTTTCACTGTCTTATATCTCTATTCAATGTTATAGTTGATGTGTGAGTGTTTTCCGTTTGCGCTTTTGTTTTATTCTGCCTCTTGGCCAGGTCGTCATTGTAAAGGAGAAAGTGTTCTCAACTGACCTACCTGCTAAAATATTGGATAAATAAAAATAAATAAATAAATAAATAAAATGTGGGACCTGCCTCTCAAATCTGCAAAACAAATTTACCTACGGGTACGAATAAAACAACCTAACCTATAACGTAAGAAACAAACTGCACGCCTCCATGGTGAAGTGTCTTTTTGTCAGTCATCTTGGCAGTCAAAAAAATAACCTGAACTACATGAATATGAGGTCTATCAGTGTAAAAACAAAAAAAAAGTGCCTGGCTTTGAGGGCTTTAAACCATTCCTAGTCCATTTCATAGTTCATTTCAGTGTGATTTGTGTGTGGGGAAGCGATGAGCTCAGAGTAGAGCGTACACAGCCAGTGAAAGCCGGATAAAAGCGGTAGAGTAACTGAAGCGTTACATCAGGACTCTGTGTGTGGTGTTGAGCACAGGTCTGACAGTGACCTGCTTAAAACCGAGAAAACTCCAGGTGCTCCGGAGTCCATCTGGAGTCCACCCCTGCTAAGGTGTGAACTGACAACATTGCAAAATATGGCTCAGGTGACAGTTCACGAGCTTGATTCATCAGACTTCGTAGAAACCGTCTGACCTCGCAGTGTTAAAATTCGTTCGCTCGACAGTAGACGGGTATTTTTTTTCATTTAACCAGCCGCTGCTATTTGGTCGTGACATATGTAAGTGCGTATATTAAGCTTTTCCCAAATCCCGTAGGAAGAAGGACAACAACGTCTTTCCCCTTGATAAAATTCACCAAACATTCTCTTTATTTCGGCTTTAAATCCTCGATCTCGGGAATCATTGACAGCACTAAATATATGGCTCTTTGCTGATTGGCTGGTTCACACTTCCGGGATTTTTGCAAACCATCTAGTGTATTTTGATTCCTGATCTACTTGCTGGAGACAAATGAAACTGAGCGTAGGGACTAGGTGGCACCAGCCTGGTTAACAGTTCACACTGCAGGACTTGGATTTAATAACGGACGCGCCTTACGAGGGTGTGTTCATTTCAGTAGTGACCTGGATGCTCTAAAATAATCTAAGTTTGAAGATCTCATATCATTATTTAACCCTATCCTGTAGACAGCACCACGAGTCTGAGGAAGAGCAGATCAAGTTCATATTTACAGTGGATAAAGAGAGACTCACTGACCCGGTGTCCTCCAGGTACAGCCTGGCCAGAGCCCACACACACACCAGCACACAGGGAGCCCCTACACACACAAGAACAAGAACAGGAACCATTAGAGCAGAGTTTTTAGCACATATGAAAACCTTAACGGGACAGTTCACAATTTTGGATATAGGACCTCATTTCCTAGTGAGTCAGAGAGCTGGAGACTTGTTATCCTGCCACTAAAACACTCCACAAAACACCCAAAGCAAATCTATTATTACACCAGACTGTTGATGTAAATGTCTGTGTCGATAAATCATCTTAGAAGTAAAAACCAACCTTGCATTTGAACGATTTATGTCTGAGTAGCAGCGAGTTGTTCTTCCTGATAGAAAGCTCGGCAGCGGCGGACTGATATATGAGAAAATAGTCCCTCAACATGCGACGATTCATGCGATGCAAGGTTAGTTTTATGTCAGATATTATTCTTTGGACACAGACATTTACATGGACAGTCTGGTGTGATAACAGATTTGTTTCGGGTGTTTTGTGGAGTGGGCAGGATAACTATGTCCATTGACATGCACTAGTCTAGCACCAGTGACCTCTGCAAATACAAGGACTGGACAGAATATTTAAAGGTTGTATGGAGGATTTTTTTTTAGTTTCAAATTGTCAATGAAAGTTTAAAATACCATTACAGAGATGCAGCAGCTTTGTAATTAAGATGACAAAAAAAAAAAAAAAAAAAAAAAAGAAAATCTATCAACTGTTACCAAATAAACATCAGCCAATAGAAAACGAGGCTGCCTCATTTTCTATTGGCTGTTAGGTTGTCAATCAAACTCCCTAGTGTAAATGACTCATCGGCGTGCGGGGATTACATGGTTTATGCAGCGGTTCTTAGAGGCTTTTTCAGACTGTAGCTTCCTCGCATTTTGCACAAAGTTTGTTGCGATGGCGGACGAGAATCCACGACCAGTTTGCCGCAAAAGAAAGTCCGTTTTTGAGGTCGCTGAAAGAAGAAGAGAAGGGGAAAAGGAGTGAAGACAAACTGAGGTGATTCTTGGAGATTCCCTCCAGCAAGCAGCCGAAGGGTCTAAAAACTGACGCATCGGTTGCTAAATTATTTCTAGACAGGTCATTTCAACAGTAATTCTAATCTGAACGCGCACTGGATGTAAACAAACGTGATTTCTAGAGTAAGGAAAGGAGGCGGGAGGAGATGTTTCTATTGAGGGAGCTGTGGAGGAGGAGGGTGGTGTCATGCATGCACAAGTACTGTCATTGTTCTCTTCCCTTAAAAAAATCCTCTATACAACCTTTATAAAAGTGTCTCCACACGTCTCCAACACTCTGGTTCACTAGGAAATGAGGCCCTATGTCCAAAATTTCAAAAACTGTCCCTTTAAGCTGAAGGCCTGACCCCAGCCGATGAACAGGTAGGCCCGGAAGTGTCGGTTGTCTGAGAAGATGACCAGGAGCAGCGTGTGAAGGTACAGCCCCTCCACCAGCAGCCACGAGAAGTTCGCCATGACGAAGTACTGGAGGATGACCAGAGTGATCCTGCAGCCCACCTGAAACACACACACACACAGGCTCACAGCTCAGGTCTCTGCAGGCAGTCAGGGATCATGTAGTGAGTGTTATTATGTGTGTCTCACCAGGGAGCCATGCGGAGAACACTGCACATCTCTGCTGAAGAGCACCTGGTCCTTCAGAAGAACGGCCACAGCTCTGAAGATGAAGCTGAGGAACAGGTTCAGGTGGATGGAGTTTCTGGTGCAGTGCAGTCTCCTGAAAACACAGGATTTTCCTCATCAGCTCACAAAACAATGACATGACAGCAAAATCATGTCAAATAGAGCAGCTCTCGTAAGGACAGGTAAACATCACTCTGGAGCAGAGTCCTGCACCGGGCGACAGGAAAATAGTTGCTGAAACGGGTGGGTTTTAACTTTCTGGAATATTACAGGCGAGTATGCGGGTGGGTAATGATTACACACGGGTGGGTCAGGACTAAACCAGGACTAAACCACGACTAATCTTGGACTTAAGAGAGAGAGAACCCCGAGGAGCAGGGTGTTCAAAAAGCACGATCGGGTGATGGCTGCGCTTACCTCTGTGGGATGTGAAGCTCTGCACTGGTGCTTTTGCACCTGGTCACACTCTACGCGGGTGCACCTCCCGGCCCGTCCCGAGGAACCAGTGAGTCCTGGTTCAGTTTTGGTTTAGTCCAAGTTTAGTCCTGGTTTATCCCTAGTTCAGTCCTGGTTTAGTCCTCCTGGTTCAGTCCTGGGATCAGTCCTAGGTTAGGTTAGTCCTGGTTTAGTCCTGCTTCAGTCCATGGCGTGTGCAGCGCCAAAGTCCAAGTTTGATCAATGTTTCTTCTGCTCAGTAAAAGCCTGTGAAGTGATGAGAGTCGAGTCGCATCTGTGAATTTGTATTCGTAATGAAGAAAGTGTAACCGTTTAATTTCGTGATTGTAATTCTTGAAGTCGTAACTTTTCAATTCATATTGTGATGGATGCTTCAGTTAGAATGCTTTTAATTTGTGTGTGGTTTTTCACGGGTCCGGGCGGGTGCGGGTTTAACTTTGATATAATCTTGGGTTAACTACACTACAATACACTTGAGTAAAACATACATATATGGAGGAAGACTAAAAGAAGTAAAACTAATTTTAAAGATGATATGGACGACACTGTTACGTGTAGAGTGCAGCGGTGTGTGTTGGAGGTTCTGACCTGCAGAGGCACAGGATGGCGCTCCCGGTGGTCAGAGCGAGGAGGGACAGACTGTGGCCCACTGTGTACAGAGCCTGGACCAGCACGTAGAACAGCAGCTGAAACACATGAGGACGATGAGACCTTTACACACTGCACATGCTCAGACAGAGTGGCCCAAGAGTTTGAGTTAAATCCATGTATCATTCATTCATTCGTTTTTCAAAATAAAATCAAAAATAAGAAAACAAAAAAACAACTGTTTTATTCATTATTTGTCTCCAAAACCAAAATGACAAAACGGATAAGAATTTGTTCTTTCAGTTTTCGATTTTATGTTTAAATGAAAAATGGAAAAAAGGGATAATCTTTTCTATGACTTAAACTGTGAGGCCGGACTTTTGCGCCGCATATGGACTGAACCAGGACTGAACCAGGTCCGGGACCAGACCGGGACTGGGACCAGGACTTAGACAGGGACCAGATTAGGACTGAATCCGGGACTTGGACTGAGACCGGGACTGAGACCAGGAACAGGACCAGGACTGAGACCAGGACTGAGACCAGGACTGAGACCAGGACTGAGACCAGGACTGAGAACGGAACCAGACCGGGACTGAGACCATGACTGAGGCCTGAACCAAATCAGGAACAGGACCATAACTGAGACCGGACTGAGACCAGAACTGAGACCGGACTGAGACCAGGAACAGGACCAGGACTGAGACCAGACTGAGACCAGGACCATATCAGGACCAGAGCAGGACTGAGACCAGACTGAGACCAGACTGAGACCAGGACCATATCAGGACCAGAGCAGGACTGAGACCAGGACTGAGACCAGGACTGAGACCAGGACTGAGACCAGGACTGAGACCAGGACTGAGACTGGGACCAGACCAGGACTGCAAACGGTTTAGTCCTGGTTTAGTCTTGTTTTAGTCCTGATCCAGTCCGGCATCGCAGTTTAAGTCACAGAAACGGGAAACAGCCATTATCCGTTTTTTTCCATTTTTCATTTAAACACAAAATCAAAAACTGAAAAATCGAATCATCGTATCTGTTTTTTCATTCTGGTTTTGGAGACAAACAATGAAGAAAATAGTTGCTTTTTCGTTTATTCGTTGTCATTTTTGGTTTTATATTGAAAAACGAATGATACACAGATTGAGTTAGATTTAATTTCCCATCGAATTCAAATTCTCTGGACTAGTTTGGGTCGGGGCAGGAGAGGGGATTTGTCTGGGTCAGGGCAAGAGCGGGTGTGTGGTCTGGTCCCGGGGTGGCGGGGCAGGGTGTCTGGTCCGGTGGTCCGGTCCGTGGGCAGAAGACGGGGTCTGGTCTGGACTGTCCCGGAGCGGCAGAGGGAGGGGGGGGTGAGAGCGACGGGTCTGGACCTGCACACGGACAAAGGGCTGACCCCGGCTCACCCTCTGCTCTCACACAATTAGCAGCAGTGACACCCAAGGCTGGCACAAGCGCCGCACGGCCCCTTCACTGCCCCTGGAACCGGGCAAGACCGTGGCCTTAGTTTAGTCTGGAGTTTGGAGTACAGATGTAACAAATAAGAAAGACAAAGACAGAACTAAGACAGAATTAATTGTCTTATATTGTAGATGTCAATTGCTGTTATTTGTCATTTTTAATCAGATTTTTAAAAATGATTAATACTGGTCTAAATTTATCACTTTGTTTCTCTTCCAAGTTGGAGGAATGTAGGCACTGCATTCAGTCCTCTGTCCTCCCCTCCCTCCTCTATTCACATTATTCTGGAAGCCGATCTTTACTGTAAATAAGTTCAATACGAATCCGTGTATCATTTGTTTTTCAAAATAAAACCAAAAATAAGAAAATGAAAAAAAAAACAACAACAATTTTCTTCATTATTTGTCTCCAAAACCAAAATGAAAAAAAAAAAACAAAAAAACGGATAAGGGCCGTTTCCTGTTTCTGTGACTTAAACTGCGATGCTGGACTGAACCAGGACTGAACCAAATCTGGGACCTCACCAGAACCAGACCAGGATTGAGACCAGGACTTAGACTGGAACCAGACTAGGACTGAGTCCAGGACCAGACCGGGACCAGGACCAGGACTGAGACTGGGACTGAGACTGAGACTCAAACCAGGACCAGACCAGGACTGAGACCGTGACTGAGACCGGGACCAGACCGGGACTAAGACCGAGACTCAAACTGGGACTCAGACTGGGATTCAGATTGGAACTCAGATCAGGACCAGACCAAGACCAGACCAGGACTGAAAACGGTTTATTCCTGGTTCAGTCCAGCATCGCAGTTTAAGTCACAACGGGAAACGGCCGTTATCAATTTTTTCCATTTTTCATTTAAACACAAAATCGAAAACTGAAAAAACTAATCGTTATCTTTTGTTTTTTTCATTTTGTTTTTTGGAGACAAATAATGAAGAAAATAGTTGTTTTTTTCATGTTCTTATTTTTGGTTTTATTTTGAAAAACAAATGATTAATACGGACGATAAAAACTTTTTAAAGTTCATCAGGGAATCGGTGCAGTGTGACTTGTTGGTGCACATGAAAACTTAACATTTTCCACAACTGAACCGACTTCATGTCATATTTAACAAAAACGTTTCCCAAATTCTCCACTGACAAGAATAGGATCCCTGTTTAACCGGAAGCATCACCACAAAAAAGTCTAGTTTAGGAGCGTTTAGAGACAAAAGTGGGCAGGCTGAAATAAGATGAATAATACTGTAAACGAAAGATGCACCAATCCATCTTTTTCAGTATATTTCAGAATGTTCTAGCTGCAGACAGGTGGGTAAGACTTCACAGCTCATCATCGAGCTTTAGTACTTCCAATATGCATGTTGGAAGTAACAATTTACACTTTAATTTCATGGCTCTAAAGAGAAATAATAGTGACAAACATACAAATACATGAGTGTTGACTTGATTGTCAATACCAGTTCTGATATCACCATGATCATGAAAAACACTCACAGCAAATTCATAAGTGTTAAATTCACAGTGTTGGTGTTGTGAGTAAAGTGAAGAAAATCCAGATAGTCAAGAGGTACTTCAACTCTGACAGTGTTGTAGAGTAAAATAAGTAGTTGTTGATCCACAGTGTTGGTGTCAAACACTTATAACGTGTGTTTTGAATGTTACACTACATCAGTGTTGGGTTTTTGCAATGTTTCCAGTGGACGAGCTACAGCCATTTCACCTGCGAGCTGGACGGCGCTGGGAGTGGGGCACATGTAAGAAGACCTGAGTTATAACTTATGAAATGTCTTGGTCCTATGATTGTATGAGGGCATTATTTTTAATGGAAGTTACGCTGAAATGTAATTGTGTGGTAGTTTTCATTATTTTACATTTGTAAAAGTGATTATGAACTAGAATGACCACAGTATTGACACTGTTTAGTGAAGAAAGAGTTAATATTGAATAGTGTAACATGAAGAACACATAATGCAAGTGTTAAAACATGTCAGTATACTGTTATTAGTTTTACACTGTAGACTAGTGTAAAAAAATCTAATCTAAATCAGTGTCAGATTCAACTATGAGGAGTGTACTTACATCACTTTACCAGTGTTGAACGGTATTCACTTTGGAAAGTAAAGTTTTAACAGATTCTAGTGTGGACCTCATATGACATGGTAAAAGTGTTAAAATTAACAATACATGAGTTGAATTGACGCTCTTGAATTTGCTGTGCATGCTTTAAATGGTCGTACTCTTTTCTATTCTTATGTGGCCTTATATCTGTGTAAACCTTCAGTGGTCCAGTAGGTTCCACACTGGTCCATGGGCGTATTTGTGCTGTTATACTTGTTCTGATACAGCTCAAGATCATTCTTTAGCTACTTAGGAAAGGTTCATTTCTGTCCTGTGATGTGATGAGTATTGATACCTGCTCAAATGAGTATCGACTTTCTTTTGACAGCCCTAATAAACACACGACTTTTCTAATTTCAAATAAACGTGTCCTCCCTGATGCATAAGCCTAATGAGACACCAGATTCTATAGAAACTCCGCAGAGCTGTGGGGGTGAGGAGAGCAGAGGTAACAGTCTGTCAGGTCGGTCCGCAGTGGGGCCGCTGGCCTTTACGGACTCACACTGCTCTGCTAATGAGGCTCAGCAGGGGGCAGTCTCGCTCCCATCACACTACGGCCCCTGTGCACCGCCCCCTACTGGTGTGAGCTCAGGTTCAGACCGACATCAATCCACAGACTGGAAGAGTGATTACATGACAGTTTTTTCAATCTCTTTGGCATATTTTCTTAAAGTTTTTATACACTGTGTGATTCAAATATAAATACAGTCATCAGATGTGTAAATGTGTGTAACCTCTAAGAGCAATTTCACACTTTTACACGTATTTGCTCCTAGAGTAGCAAGTTTAGAATTTGTTCCGAAATGAGACTTGAGTGTGTAAAAAGAGATGAGCCTGAGAGCAGAGGTGTACCTGATCCTGACTGGTGTCCGCTCCACACACCGACGAGATGTTTGGGAACACCTCAGACCATCCCTCTGACGTGCACCTCCTGCTGATGTTCCCTGGAGACAAAAAAACCAAAAGTGAAAGCGTCAAATACACAAAAACCCGACATAATAGGGCTGGGGAATCATTAAGAAGATTCCGATACGATACATACCTCGATACATAAGCCATGGTACGAAACACATCTAGATACAAAAATAAAGGCTTTTGTACGCATTGATCTTCCATTTACTTAAGCGTTAGGATAAATAACTAGACTTAGCTATTTTGTGTAATCACTTCTATAGTTCATTATTGTATCGAGGTCATTTGAAGATCAGGACTCTCACAGACTCACAGATACATGTCAAAACAAATGCATGATATTCTGATCTATGTAATAGCAAACTAACTAAACAGGACAAGAACTTCTGACAGGGGCGATGTCATGACTTGGTAGCCAGATAACACCCCGGATGGAGTCTGATTGGATGTGCCAACGTGCCAAGAGGTGTAGCTGGTCTGTGCACCAACGAAGAGGCACTAAGTCTAAACCTCCCACTACAGTTTGCATATAAAAGTCATTGTATAGGCGTAAAACATTGAGTCTCTGCATGGGAAAGTCAGCACAGTCTCCTTGTACAAGTATGACTTTCTAATATTGGAATAAGTAAATTATCTGGACCTTATTTCCATTTTAAAAGGTAATTTTTTATCTTAGCAGAAACTAACGAACACATGAGGAAAAGGTTGTTTTCCTCAACAGGAGATAAATGTGCATAAAGTGTATTTGTTTAGTGCATGTGACTCACTGGAATAAACTGTTGCACTGATCAGTGCTGATTCAACCGCAACTTAGATGAGCTCAGTATCGTCGGCTGCTGTATTGATATATGATCAAGAGTATTTTTTAATATATATTTACCAAATTATTTTGTGGCAGTTCTACAGTTTTGTTGCTTCATCAGAGGAAAGAAACTCCTTTATGCAACACATTGGACATATTCACTGTTTTGATGGTTACAATGGGTGAGTATCATATTCACTTTGCCCAGTAAGTGCTTTAACACTAGCCTGATTCATCAGCCGGTTTCACTTCATGGAAACCGTCTGACCTCGCAGCATTAAGATTCGTTCACTCAAAGGTAGGTGGGTTCTTTTTTTATTTAATCGCTATTTGGTTGTGATGTATGTAATGCGCCGCTAACGGGACTAACTGGTATATTAAGCTTTTCCCAAATCCCGTAGGCAGAAGGACAATAACGTCTTTTCCCTTGATGAAATTCACCAAACATTCTCTTTGTTCCGGCTTTAAATCCTCGATCTCGGGAATCGTTGCCAACACAGAATATATGACTCTTTGCTGATTGGCTGGTGCCCGAACTCACACTTTTTTTTTGCGAACTGTCTAGTGTATTCTGATTCCTGATCTAGTCGCTGGAGAGAAATGAAATCGAGCGGAGGCACTAGGTGGCGCCAGCCTGGGTACTTTAACACAGCATCACAGCCATGATTTAGTATTGATGTTATGAGCCTTTTGAGTAGATAAACTGCATAAGTCCCTTAGCCCCTTTGTTGATATAGATACTATATTATCAA
Source organism: Boleophthalmus pectinirostris (assembly GCF_026225935.1). Lineage (NCBI taxonomy): Eukaryota > Metazoa > Chordata > Actinopteri > Gobiiformes > Gobiidae > Boleophthalmus > Boleophthalmus pectinirostris. The sequence goes on along the minus strand of NW_026571095.1, from coordinate 33,795,911 downwards.
ATTCAGTACATATATTAATAAGATATATCACCCCTGCTACATAAGGCTGAATTAGAACACAACAAAAGTAATCGCCTTTCTCATAAAAACAATCATATTTAGACAACCAACAAAAACACACCATATTAGAAATGGGATTAAACTGAGTCTAAACCTGGAACTAAATTTAGACTGGAGCAGGCCTGAACTTGGACCAGACTAACTGGGCTAACACCGGGATCAAATCAGGACAAAGTGTGAGTGCACCACTTCGAACATCGAGTGGATTTAATGCCATGAATCCAAATGTTTGGACGAGAGACATGAGGACACTTAGCGGCAGATTTGTCTGACTCATGAAGCACAGCCAGACCACACACTTGACATTTTCTCTAATGGTCTGCAGCACAATGCAGACTCCAGAACGGATCACGTGCCAGAAAGACAGACTTTCACATTGGCTCATGCGTGATAAGAAGGAATAAAAGAACGGAGGGATGAAGACGTGTACAGGTGTCTCCCTCTGCAGCGACAGGTGGACATAAAAGTCTCTTGTAGAATCACAGACAAAAGCAGCAGAAATGCACCAATCCAGCTTTTTCAGTTCCGATACCGATATTGATACTCTGACTTTTTTTTTGTGTGCCACTATCCAATATTTACGGAAGCCCTGAGAGGCAAGAATAAAAAAAAAAAAAAAGAGGCAGGTAATTTTGGCTCTATTTATTTATTTATTTTTTTTGCACCAACTCTTTTTTTTTTGTAAAAGGTTAAGACATGAGAGGCCGGGGTTCGAAACTCACCTGCTTCCGGTTACAGGTGTATTCAGTTCCGCTCACCTGCCCGCGCCTTTGCCTTGCGCAGGACCTGAGTGTCTGGGCCCAGAAAGAAATAAGCTTCCCTGGGCACTTTGAGCGCCACTCCACGAGGAAAACACGAGCAAAGACAAAAAACAAGTCATCTACCTTAAAACTCAAACTCCGACTCCTTTAAGCGATAGTGCAGCCCTTTGCCACGTAAACTAAACAGGAGCACATCAACAAAGTACAACAGCACAACTATAGTACAATAGACGCATCAAGAATCTCAGACTTTTGGTCATTGCGCAATCCATACTGGGAAGGATTCTCCGAAAAAGTGAGAATCAAACCTCCATGTTTGTTTTCCCAGTGAGACGCATCTATTGTCAAAGTCGATCTTTTCTAGTCTTTAGAACTATATCATTTTTGTTTCTGGTTCTGATATTGTCATATTTTAGTTTTGGGATTCGGACATCGTAATTGTGTGGTTGTTGGATTGTAACAGCAGAAAACAGCTTGAGAAATTTGTTTGCGAACTCCATAAATGCAAAAAGGAATCAGATGTGTGTGACTGCAAACCTCCGTTCAAACTGTTTCCCTTCCCCAACGGAATTGAAAAATAGTGAAAGGCAAAGGGCAGGATTGATCCACAGGAAGGACGAAAAAGGAAAACTTTGACTGCCTAAATCATCCCGAGTTTGCAGAGAACATTTTGTATGTGAAGCGCCAACAAAACAAAATCCCGTTTGTTAATCGAGAGGAGCAGAAGACAAACAGACTGAGCTCACACTTTCTTGTTCTTGTGGTTTTACAGCAACATCACGTCTTGGTCTCTTTGCAGTGGAAGGTGTTTCTTGGTGAACAGCTGGTGCCTTTCGCTTTGGCGTTGACTTTTTAAAATAGTAACCAAGGTTGAGCGAGGGATCGGGATCCTGCTTTGATGGCGCTCCACATACAAAATGTTCGCTGCAAACTCGGGATGATTTAGGCAGCCAGAGGTTTCCTTTTTGGTTCTTCCTGTGTATCAATCCTGCCCATCGCCTTCATCTTTCACTATTTTTCAATTCCGTTGGGAAGAGAAACAGTTTGAACAGAGGTTTGCAGTCACACACATCTGATTCACTTTTGCATTTATGAAGTTCGCAAACAAATTTCTCAAGCTGTTTTCCGCTGTTAGGATCCAACAACCACACAATTACGATGTCTGAATCCCAAAACTAAAATATGACAATATCAGAACCAGAAACAAAAGTGATATGGTTCAAAAGACTTGAAAAGATCGACTTTGTCATTAGACGCATCCCACTGGGAAAACAAACATGATGATTTGATGCTCACTTTTTCGGAAAATCCTTCCCAGTATGTATTGCGCGATGACCGGAAGTCCGAGATTCTTGATGCGTCTATAAAATAAGAAAAGTCTTGCGTAGTGTGATCGGTGCATGCATCCATTAGCATCATCTACTCATAGCATAGCAAACTACAAATTGAAGTAAAATCTCATAACTGAAATCAGAAAGAAAAGAATGAAAACTGAACTTTAAAAACAGGTTTAAAATCACTTTTTTCACAGTTTTGTGTAAAGTGCCAGAGGAAGTTCTCTTAAAGAAGAGGTTCTCAAACTGTGGTGAGGGTCCAAAATGTTTCAGTGCAGTTTGCTTGGTTTTTATTAGGTAGATCTTTATGACTTGGTCATTTTGTAAGTAGCCGTATCCTGAAAAAGTGTGACACCCTGCTTTAAAAGAATTGGTAACATGTGCATGGTGACATCATGAAAAGTTTTTAAAACGACGAATGCAAACTCCGAACTGGGCCTTGGACAAGATGACCCAGAAAAGAGCTTTTCAAGCTTAACTGCTATAAAACTAAAAACAGAGAGAGACTGAGAGCTGTTGATGAAGAGCTTCGTGTGTGTCTTTCTTCTATTCTGCCAAATCAGCTTTGTTTTCAAAAACAGACGCAGGTCTCACACTGAGTAAGTAAAATTAATGTAGCTTATAGTGTCATTTTGTAACATTTTGGTTAAAGATTTTTCCAATGTAAAAAACGTTCCGTGGCTCAAAAAAGGTCACTGGTCTATAGAAAAAAGCGTCTTGTGCCTGTAGTGTGATCGGTGATGCATCCAGCTTACTTCTCATCTTACTCATAGAAGAGAACTCAAAAGTAAAATTCGTGAAAAGACTGAATTCAGGTAGAATGAATACACACATAACCAGGAGCATCCTACATCCTAATGCCATGAAAAATGAGTTGGTGCAAAAAAAAAAAAAACACTTAGAAAATAGAGCCCACATGACCTGCTTTTTTTTTTTTTTTTTTGCCTCTCAGGGCTTCTGTAAATATGAATCGATACCAGTGTAGGGACGGAAAATCGCTTATTTTCTTCAAACACAGTAGCACTTATCACACAAAAGATTTAATCGTGTTACGTAACTGTTTTTTATCCTTGAAATAACTACTGAGCAGCTTTGTATGAATAAAGGTTCAAACATTACAAGATGTTCTAGGCCAAAATCAGCCTGTAAATAGTCTTATTAGATCCAATTAAAGGCCCGAGCAGAGAGTTTGGAGGTGCTGTCCCAGAATGCCGCACAATGACCAAAGTCTGTCCAAGTGTGGGCTGGGCTCAGCTCCAGAGGGCAGGCGTCAGTCTGACCTGCCCATGGAACAGTTAGGCCCAGATCTAAACCAGGACAGAACCCCCCCCCCCCCCCCAGAGCCAGAGAAGCCAGAGAGAGAGAGGGGAAGAGACAGAGAGATGTAGACAGAAAAACAGAGAGAGCAAGAGAGAGGGAGGGACACACACACACAGAGAAAGAGAGAGCCAAAGAGAGAGACAACGAAAGAGACAATGAGAGAGAGATAGACAGAGAAAGAGACAGCAAGAGAGAGACAGACAGAGAGAGAGAAAGAGAGACAACAAGAGAGAGAGAAACAGAGAGAGACAGAGAGAGAGACGGAGAGAGTGAGAGAGAAAGAGACAACAAGAGAGAGAGAGAGAGAGACAGAGAGAGAGAAAGAGAGAGACGGAGAGAGTGAGAGAGACAGAGAGAAAGAGACAACAAGAGAGAGAGACAGAGAGAGAAGAGAGAGACGAGAGAGAGTGAGAGAGACAGAGAGAAAGAGACAACAAGAGAGAGAGACAGAGAGAGAGAGAGAAAGAGAGAGACGATGAGAGAGTGAGAGAGACAGAGAGAGACACAGAGAGAGAGAGAGAGAGAGAGAGAGAGAAGACGATGAGAGAGAGAGAGAGAGAGAGACAGAGAGAGACACAGAGAGAGAGAGAGAGAGAGAGAGAAACGATGAGAGAGTGAGAGAAACAGAGAGAGACACAGAGAGAAAGAGAGAAACGATGAGAGAGTGAGAGAAACAGAGAGAGACACACAGAGAGAGAAAGGGAGAGACGGAGAGAGAGAGAGAGACAGACAGAGAAAGAGACAACAACAGATAGAGACAGAGACAGAGAGACAGAGAGAGACACAGAGAGAGAGAGAGAGAGAGAGAGACGGAGAGAGTGAGAGAGACAGAGAGACGGAGAGACAGAGAGAGACACAAGAGAGACAGAGAGACGGAGAGAGTGAGAGAGAAGAGACACAGAGAGAGAGAGACAGAACAGAGAGAGACAACAAGAGAGAGAGAGACAGAGAGTGAGAGAGAGAGAATGACAGCAAAAGAGAGACAAAGAGTGAGAGAGACAGAAAGAGAGAGAAACAGACAGAGAGAGATACTGTACTGATCCTGAGGGAAATTCAAGTTTTGCTGCATGTCTCAGTGTCCTCTGTGTCTCAGTGAAAGGTGCAGTTGAACAGGAGGAGGGTCAGCAGATCTGTGTCCGGGGCGTCAGGTGAACACAACGGGAAACGCCTCATTCTTCCTCTGCTCTGGTTCTTCGGTCGGTGTTTGGTTGATAAAACTAACTACTCCTTTCACAAAACCCAACACAAACTCTTACCTGTGTCCTTTGATCTGCACCCGCTGCACTTCTCGGTTGATTAAAATCCCACGACTTGATGTTTGAAAGTCAGTCCTTGTTAGATATCTGGTCCCTTCATGCGACCACATTCACGTCTCTGAGATTGAATCATTATTTCTTTGAGCTATTCTTAAAAATAATTCACCTTAGTTCACTTGGGCAGACTTCGACTGTCCGTTTTTATTTCATGTGGATAGGTTCAGTAATAAAAGTGATATTAAACATACACAAGGGCTGCGAGATCAATCATCACAATCAAATTAATCACAAACCAACAAATCATTTCCTCCACGAACAACAAAATGTCCTGCCTTGCATAAAAGCACCGCAAAGCCTCTAGTTTATATCTGCAATCATGTTGGTTTTGTCAATTTCTCTGGGTTTCTCTCTCTAGATCAAACACCACAACGTTATCACATGACTTAAAAATCACAGTATGATGTAATTTAACCTAAAAGTCTAAATGTAGAGCTGAGAACTCTTTAGAATGTGATAAGAACATGTGCCGTACCGTCTCTGCTGAAGAATGTCCTGAGCGCCCGAGGACAGGGAATCACCACCGTCTGTCCCACCTCCGCTCTGTCCCAGCAGGCCACGCTGTCCCACACGCCCCGGCACACACCTCCTAACACACACACACACACACACACACGCACACAAAAAACAACAACAATCATTATCATTCCATCTAACTGGATTATCGCTCGTCTAACTAGAAATTATCACTTGTCTGTCTGAACATTATCCCCTCTGGACATCAGCACCTTTCTAACTCGACATTAAAGGACATTATCACCTGTCTGACTGGATTTATTTATTCTTTCATTTATTTAAGAAAATTGGAACCGTGCATATTAATGAACATTTAGACAAATGTAAATGTGCCAGATTATAATTTTGGGTTAATTTCCTTCTGCAGAGCCCCTGACAGTTTGATGTTACAAAAAAAAAAAGATGTTAAATAAGATGGAGACTGACAAACATGTAGAAATCCTATTCCACTGCACTGCTCTGGTTCATAATACACTGAGTTCTACACAAAACACATTTAGACAGTATGGCGTCTATCACCTGTCCAAGTGCACATTATCACCCCTCTAACTGACATTATCACCTGTCTAACTGACATTATCGCCTGTCTAAGTGACATTATCGCCTGTCTAAGTGACATTATCGCCTGTCTAACTGACATTATCGCCAGTCTAACTGACATTATCGCCAGTCTAACTGACATTATCTCCTGTCTAACTGACATTATCACCTGTCAAATCGCTCATTATCACCTTCTAACGTTACCACCTCTCTAACTGACATTATTGCTTGTCTAACTGACATTATCACCTGTCTAACTGCACATTATCACCTGTCTAACTGCACATTCTCATCCATCTAATTGACATTGTCACTTGTCTAATTGACATTATCACCTGTGTAATCGCTCATTAGCACCTTCTAACATTATCACCTCTCTAATTGACATTATCACATGTCTAATTGACATTGTCACATGTCTAATTGACATTATCACTTGTCTAGTTGACATTATCACGTCTCTAACTGACATTATCACCTGTCTGACATTATCACCTGTGTACATGCACATTATCACTTGTCTAAGTGCACATTATCTCCAGTCTAACTGCACATTATCACCTCTCTAATATTATGACCTGTCTACCTGACATTATTACATGTTTGACATTATCACTTGTCTGACTTCACATTATCACCTGTCTAAATGACATAATCATTAAATGACATGATCGCCTGTCTGACTGCACATTATCACCTGATTAAAGTGACCCTGTCTGTCTGAGTAACTTCAGAATTGAACCACTGACCCTTAGACCTTGACATGTCGGGACATAGGAGCTAAAAGGAGAGGATGACAGGTGATGGTGAAGAGGAGGAGGTGGAGGTTGAGGAGGTTGAGGAGGCTGGCGGTTCTGCTGCGATGGAGACGGGCTGGAGCTTTGTGAGTCATAACCAATAGATTTAACGATATGAAATGTTGGAGGACTGACAAAAGTGTTATATTCTCAGTAGGTGAAGGCAAACGTGCAGCTGTGAGGTGTGTGTGGTTAACAGAACAGAGAGGTGACGCGCTGGGGGATGAAGTGGACGTTTCATTTGACCTTAGCTTTAAATTGAGTGCTTGAGTTGAATTCGAGTGCCCCTCACACGCTGCCTCGTTTCCTAAAAAAGACTCACTTTGCATATACGGGGGTTTAACCTACAGGATGCTGCGGAGTTGGAGTATTTGGTTTTAATCATCACTGTTCAGGCCACAATATTGTAAGAACTAAAAAATATATACATTATACGATACAATACGGACAATTTTAAAAGCTCACCTGTCTCTCCTGCCCTGTCCTGCTCCTTCAGTCGGGTCCCGCAGTCTGACCGGTCACGCTCCAGCTCCAGGAGGAAGTGACAGGTGGGGTGTCGGCCTTGCACCTGCCCACAGACAAAGCGTTGTTAATGGAACAAAAGTACAAAAGTTATGCATAGTTAGATCATATTATAAAAAAAAAAAAAAAAAAAAATCAACAAAAAGCCACAACACACCAAAAAAAAAGCCACAACGCAAATGACCGTGGGACTCTATTTTAATGCAAACTCCGCAACAAGTACAAACGCCACAACACAAATGCAAAAGCCACAACACATCAAAAAGCCACAACGGAAGTGACTGCGGGACTCTATTTTCCGATGAACCAATCAAGCGGCAAGTGAAGATTATTCGTTTCACGTTGTAGTTCTTCTTCTTCACTTGCCGCTTGATCGGTCCATCAAAAAATACAGTCCCGCGGTCACTTCCATTGTGGCTTTTTTAATGTGTTGTGGCTTTTGAATGTGTTGTGGCTTTTTAATGTGTTGTGGCTTTTGTCTTTTTAATGTGTTGTGGCTTTTTGAATGTGTTGTTTTAATGTGTTGTTTTTTAATGTGTTGTGCTTTTTAATGTGTTGTTTTTAATGTGTTGTGGCTTTAATGTGTTGCTTTTTAATGTGTTGTGGCTTTTTGATGTGTTGTGGCTTTTTGATGTATTGTGGCTTTTTAATGTGTTGCGGCATTTGCGTTTGTGTCGTGGCGTTTGTATTTGTTGTGGCGTTTGCATTAAAATAGTCCCGCGGTCATTTACGTTGTGGCTTTTTTTTGTTGTGTTGTCGCATTTGTATTTGTTGCGGCGTTTGCGTTTGTTGTGACCCCTCTCGGCTTCCGTAGTAAAATAATACCAAAACATACGAGAAAACTGTCTATCAAATATATCTGTCTAAAGCAGACTTGGAGAGACTTATCTATGCGTTTGCATTTCCCAAACTTTTTTTCTGGGGACCCATATTTTAAAAGTCACAAACCTTTGCAACCCAAGTCAATAGACATTATTTGTAAATCACAAAATAAGTGGATTGATCATTACAATTAGTATTACTCAAGTTTTAAAGAATAAAAAACAGTAATTGAAACAGAAATAAAAGGATCCACAAGTCGCCTATTTGGACATTAAATGTGGC
>NW_026571095.1:33720144-33785144 GCF_026225935.1 Boleophthalmus pectinirostris | reverse complement strand
CACACTGCATGTGCAACAATACACGCTCCCTTTGATTGCCGTACATTATGATTTTTGATTTACATAAAGCTGCTCCGTTAGAAAAAATTTACAGCTCCGTAACATTTGGATCACTTCTGATTTATGTTCATTTTGGCTTTTGCTGTTTTCAGTCTCCGCTCTGGATAAAACCAAAGTATCGGAACTGAGAAATCTGGATTGATGCATCACTAATCATAATTAAACTAAACTAGAACTAAACAGACTAAAACTAGATCTAAACCAGAATTAAATCAGATCTAAACTTAGACCAGTGACTGAGAGAAATGGTTGTAAAATGTGATGTCATAAATCCAGTTGGAGCAAAAGGGGTCACCACGGAAATGACGCAGAAGTAAAGGGTCAAATCTCTGTTGTGGAAACACGCAGGTGACTCCGATATTTTGGCAATAAAAACACCTGTAATTTAAAATCTATTTTTACCCGACTGAGGAACATTCCAGACGAAGAGATCAACCACCAGGGGTCCAGGTCCAGTATGCAAAAAGGACTCAGGGGCAGCTCACACTTCTTGGAAAAAGTTTTAAAAGACGTGTCCTGCTGATTCGATTGTTAAAAATTATTTCATATGTTTTGTGCGTCTGCGCCAAACTGCACTCGCAAGATGACACCTGCAGGGGGAGCTCATGCAAAAACTACTATTTATGCAGAAGAAAGTACTAGGAAACAATGTATTTATATATAGACTCGATAAAGATTCGATTTGTGAATCATGGGTTTAATTATGGGGTTACTTTTCTCTCATTAATATTCACAAATACACACATGATGATCTACAAATAGTCATTGGTTTGTACATTTAATATTTGTCACTTGTATTTTAGTCTTTACGAATAGATGTGTGTTTGTAAATATATCTTTTTTCATTTGCAAAAAGTAATTTCATTTGTAAAACTGAAAATTCTGTTCGTACAATGTGATTCGCATTTGTGGATCACCAGTTACACGAATTCACAGATTTCGGGTATGATGTAATTTTGAGACGCTCATTTTGAGAAATCCACAAACCCAGACAGATCCACAAACTCAGACATGTACTTGACCAGCAGGGGGCAGCAGTTAACACAAAACATTTGACGCTGCTGAAATCGAAGCGTCTCTTGCAAATTTAACGTCACTTAGGCGAATCAAAGGCCTCAACAGCTAAGGACTAAAGCAGAATGGAACCAGGACTGAACTAAGACTAAAACAGGACTAAACTAGAACTAAACAGACTTGTGCCTGTATAGACCGTCGTGTGACCGTGGGTGAAATGATTGGCTCGGAGCTCCGTGCTCTCTCTCTCAAGTCAAAGATTAGTCCTGGTTTAGACCAGTTTTAGTCGTGAATTTAGTTCTGTTTTAGTTGTGGTTCAGTTCTGGTTCAGTCCAAGACTAAACCAGGACTAATCTTTGACTTGAGAGAAAGAGAGGGAGAGGGAGGACCAGCTCTCGAGTCCGTGGAGCTCTGAGCTGGTCCTTTCACCTGCGGTCACCCGACGGTCTGCTCGAGCACAAGTCTGTTCAGTTCTAGTTTAGTCCTGTTTTAGTCCTAGTTCAGCCCTGGTTCAGTTTTGGTTTAGTCCTGTTTTAGTCCTAGTTCAGCCCTGGTTCAGGTTTGTTTTAGTGCTGTTTTAGTCCTAGTTCAGCCCTGGTTCAGTTCTGGTTTAGTCCTGTTTTAGTCCTAGTTCAGCCCTGGTTCAGTTTTGGTTTAGTCCCGTTTTAGTCCTAGTTCAGCCCTGGTTCAGGTTTGTTTTAGTGCTGTTTTAGTCCTAGTTCAGCCCTGGTTCAGTTCTGGTTTAGTCCTGTTTTAGTCCTAGTTCAGCCCTGGTTCAGTTCTGGTTTAGTCCTGTTTTAGTCCTAGTTCAGCCCTGGTTCAGTTTTGGTTTAGTCCCGTTTTAGTCCTAGTTCAGCCCTGGTTCAGTTCTAGTTTAGTCCTGTTTTAGTCCTAGTTCAGCCCTGGTTCAGTTCTGGTTTAGTCCTGTTTTAGTCCTAGTTCAGCCCTGGTTCAGTTTTGGTTTAGTCCCGTTTTAGTCCTAGTTCAGCCCTGGTTCAGTTCTGGTTTAGTCCTGTTTTAGTCCTAGTTCAGCCCTGGTTCAGTTCTGGTTTAGTCCTGTTTTAGTCCTAGTTCAGCCCTGGTTCAGTTCTGGTTTAGTCCTGTTTTAGTCCTAGTTCAGCCCTGGTTCAGTTTTGGTTTAGTCCCGTTTTAGTCCTAGTTCAGCCCTGGTTCAGTTTTGGTTTAGTCCCGTTTTAGTCCTAGTTCAGCCCTGGTTCAGTTCTAGTTTAGTCCTGTTTTAGTCCTAGTTCAGTTTTGGTTTAGTCCCGTTTTAGTCCTAGTTCAGCCCTGGTTCAGTTTTGGTTTAGTCCCGTTTTAGTCCTAGTTCAGCCCTGGTTCAGTTTTGGTTTAGTCCCGTTTTAGTCCTAGTTCAGCCCTGGTTCAGTTCTGGTTTAGTCCTGTTTTAGTCCTAGTTCAGCCCTGGTTCAGGTTTGTTTTAGTGCTGTTTTAGTCCTAGTTCCGTCCTGGTTCAGTTCTGGTTTAAGCTGTTGAGGCGTTTGATAAAGGTAAACATTTGCCTAAGTGACGTTAAATTAACAGGAGACGCTTCGATTTCAGCAGTGTCAGATGTTTCATGTGCCAGCTGCTGCCCCCTGTTGGTCAAGTACGTGTCTGTATTAGTGCATCTGTCTGAGTTTGTGAATTTCTCAAAATAACATCATATCGAAAATCTGTGAATTCGTGTAACTGGTGATCCGCAAATGCCAATCACATTTTACAAACTGAATTTTCAGTTTTACAAATGAAATAATTATTTGCAAATGAAAAAAGATATATTTACAAACACACATCTATTTGTAAAGACCAAAATACAAGTGACAAATATTAAATTCGCATTTGTGGATCTCAAAACACACGTACAAACCAATGACTATTTGCAGATCATCATGTGAGTATTTGTGAATATTAATGAGACAAAAGTGCCTCCATGTTTAATCCTTTTACATAAAAATAACAAAATATACCAAATCTCCACCTTTCTGAGAGAGGTAGATCTGCTTTAAAACGGTAAGAGAGCAGACTACATCCAGTTCCTCTGAGGTCACCGGGGTCACGTGGCCTCAGCCTGACCCCGTCGTGTCCCTGTGTTCCCGCAGAGACCACAGACAGCTTTCTGGGCCAATCAATGTTCAGCACTCACCGCCCGCAGAGGGGGAGCGACACTCAGCGAACTGACAATGAAAACTTATGTCAATTCTGTCTGCGAGAGCCAGAAAAAACTAAAATAAAAGGGAAAAAAAGAGCGCAGGTATGACGACATTACCGTACATCAGGGGCATAACAGAAAAAGTGCAGAGTGAACCAGTAAAACCGTACAGAAAACTCAGGGCATTACTCATCCACTCAAAAGATAAAATAGAACCAGAGCAAAAATGTAATGTCAGATCCGAAATACCCTGCATGTCCTGCAATAAAACATATCGGAGAAACAGGGAGGGCGTTCAGTTCATGAAAAAAGAACACAGAAAAAAATGAGAGAAGGAAACAGCAAAGGCGAAACATGAGCAACAAGACACAAAACAGAACAGGAACAACTCAAACTGGCCATTTCTGAGCACTGTAAAAGAAAAACCACATTATGGACTGGGACGGAGCAAACATCATTGGGACAGAGGAAAACAAACATTAAAGAGGCAATCAAAAAACAAAAACGTACCCACAGGACTATAAACCGTGTAAGCCTGAATTGTGTGTTGTCTTCCATATACTGGAGCTGCCAATGTTTCGTTAAAGTGCCCGTCTCATGCAAAAAAAACTCTTTTCACATTGTATCTTAAGCACAGTTTGGGTTTTGGAACATCCATTACACAATAGTTATGAAATCTTACTGATTTCTTGGAGGCGTCACAGACCAGGGACTATGACAGACCAACTATCGCTCATCCCCCCGCCCGTCCTGAGAAAGCACAGGCCCCGCCCTCCAAACGTGACGTAGACTCTGAGTGAGCCGCCCTTCCTCCGCCCATCTCAGGGAGGGAGGGGGTAGAGATGCGCGGATGGGCTATTTTTTCATCCGCAACCGCGACACAAAACTCATCATCCGCCCGCTGTCCATTTTGCACCGAAGATTTTCAAAACTGCACCCGCCCGCCATCTGCCAATTGATTTTAGATTTTAGAACAATCATACAGCAAACAAACTAAGGAGCCTCGATAAAAATGCAAACTCTATAGCTCATTCATTCCAAAATTCGCTCAGCGTGTATGTTCGCATTCTTAATTGTCCGTAACAACCCCAGACTTACCTGGTTTTCTTGCGCAGCTAATTAATTGACAATGTTTTCCGACTAGGCTATTTTTGAACCTTCTTGCCTTCGTGTTGGATGTTGTTACATTCTGAACATTCTGCCATTGCCCGAAGTTATTTCAAAGTCATAGCCTCACTCCATCGGTCTTTCTTTAAGTTTTAAATCCCCCGAGTGGCAGTCTACGCTATAATGTCTGCGTGTTTTAAAATATATCTGATATCAAAACAAAAAAAACAAATGCATAACTAAATAAATATGGCCCTATAGCCACTTACGTGTTGGCAAACAGCTGAAATAAATTCGAAATAATAAAATAAATATGTGCCTTGTAAACCTTAGGCATCAATAACCCGACACAATCCTTAACCTTCAGAACATAAAAACGAGGTCAAATGGGCTAATTAAGGATATGACGTACACTTCATACTACAAGCATAGACAATGAGACTCGTCTTTTCAGATGTAGGTAACAATACTAACACTTTTTTTTTTTTTTTTTTAGTAGTTAAACCGCCACCCGCCCGAATTTAATTAAAATATAATTTTTCGTCACGTCATCCACCCGACCCGCGGATTAACCGGGGATACTGCGGTTGTAATCGCAATCCGCGCATCTCTAGGAGGGGGAGACAGAAGGCAGAATACACTCATCAAGAATCTCGGACTTCCGGTCATTGCGCAATACATACTGGGAAGGATTTTCCGAAAAAGTGAGCATCAAACCTCCATGTTTGTTTTCCCAGTGGGATGCGTCTATTGTCAAAGTCGATCTTTTCAAGTCTTTTGAACCATATCACTTTTGTTTCTGGTTCTGATATTGTCATATTTTAGTTTTGGAATTCAGGCATCATTAATTGTGTGGTTGTTGGATCGTAACAGCGGAAAACGGCTCGAGAAATGTGTTCAGATGTGTGTGACTGCAAACCTCTGTTCAAACTATTTTTCTTCCCAACGGAATTGAAAAATAGTGAAAGGTGAAGGCGATGGGCAGGATTGATCCACAGGAAGGACCAAAAAGGAAAACTTTGGCCGCCTAAGAAATCATCCCGAGTTTGCAGTGAACATTTTGTATGTGGAGCGACAACAAAGTGGGATCCTGTTTGTTAATGGAGAGGTGCAGAAGACAAACAGACTGAGCTGCTCTTTCTTGTTCTTGTGGTTTTACAGCAACATCACGTCTTGGTCTCTTTGCAGTGGAAGGTGTTTCTTGGTGAACAGCTGGTGTCTTTCGCTTTGGCGTTGACTTTTTAAATTTGTAACCAAGGTTGAGCGAGGGATCGGGATTTTGACTCTGCCTGGCAACAAGTGACGGCTGAAATGTGATTGGTCAAATGCTTTAATATGAAAATACATGTGTGGAAGCAGCACAACCATCTGAAAAGCTCTGAAAGGAAGCGGACAGACCATTTGGAATCATTTAATAATAAGATAATTAACATCAGTCTGTGATTCAGATATTTTTTTAGGTCAGCAGAGAAGGACTTAATAGCCACTGCAATATTGTGACTATTTTATTTTGAGGGAGCAGTGTAATTACTAAAAGCATTCAGCATTCAGCAGTAGGCCTACTATATTTTATCGTGTTATAACAATGTTAGAATATGGAACAAAAACATGATTAATGCTGGAGCACAGTGTAGAGACGAGAGAACATTCATTTTCATGTCAGCCTATCCCACACGACGCCAAACCACACGCTCACTGGCTGTCAGAATAAAAAGAATAGGCCTACAGGGACCTGAGCTGAGCCTACTTAAGCTCAGGATATTACCATAGTGCCTTATTGCTTCTACTTTGATTGATTGATTTCATTTTGATGTCGTGTATCAAGAAACATCCGACAAACCCTTAAGGACACAATTACTGGTACAAAGGCCAACAAACTGAGACGCCCATTTCACACTTGAGATGTTTTCACTGCCTGAACTGTCTGCAGTTAAATAATCGGTCTTGGATTCATTCTATAGGCGTGGTTATGATAAAAAAATAAAAATAAAAAAAAACTCGAGGAGCATTAATTTTAACCTTTATCATGTGTGGGGCCTCCTCTCCACAGATCTGACCTGTAACTTGGCCTGGGCATCATCCACAGCAGAGGAGGGGAGTTGAATCCGTGTATCGTTTGTTCATTCGTTTTTCAAAATAAAACCAAAATGAAAAAAACAGATAACAGGAACCAGGATTGAATCAGAACTAAACCAGGTTCGGGACCAAACCGGGACTGAGGCCGGGACTTAGAAATGGGACCAGACAAGGACTGAGTCTGGCACCAAGACCGGGACTGAGAAGAGGATTGAGACTGGGAACAGGACTGGGACCAGACCGGGACCAGACCAGGACTGAGACCAGGACTGAGACCAGGACTTAAAAACGGAACCAGATAAGGACTGAGTTCGGGACCAGGATCAGGACTGAGATCGGGATCAGACCAGAACTGAGACCAGGATTGAGACTGGGAACAGGGCCAGGACTGAGACCGGGACCCGACCGAGACCAGACCGGGACCAGACCAGGACTGAGGCCAGGACTAGACCAGGACCAGACCAAGACTGAGGCTGCGACTTAGAAACGGGACCAGATAAGGACTGACTCCAGGACTAGGACCGGGACTGAGACCAGGATCAGACCAGAACTGAGACCAGGATTGAGACTGGGACAAGACCAGGACTGAAAACGGTTTAGTCCTTGTTTAGTCCTGGTTCAGTCTGTATGCGGCGCAAAAGTTCGGCATCGCAGTCACGTAAATGAAAAACCGTTATCCGTTTTTTCATTTTGGTTTTGGAGAAAAATAATGAAGAAAATAGTTGTTTTTTCATTTTCCTATTTTTGGTTTTATATTGAAAAACGAATGATACACAGATTGAGTTGCAAGTCGTGACTTGGACTCGAGTCAGACTTGAGGCACTATTTTTAGGACTTGAGACTTGACTTGATAAGACGGACTAAGACTTGGGATTTGACTCGGACTTGAGGCCTGTGACTTGAGAAGCACTTTTAAATCTGAATTCTTTCTATTCTGACTGTAATGATTCACACTAAATCTTGTCAAAACATTTTTTTTAAATACAATTTAGTTTAAAACTCATATAAACTCGGGACTTGACTCGGACTTGAGGTCAAAGACTTGAGATTTACTTGAAACTTACGACAAAACACCGACTTGGTCCCACCTCTGATCCACAGTCTTATGTCATTAAATTATTCCAGACCAGTGAAAACATCTTTCTGGACAAAAGCAGGTGGTCGACCCTGCTCCAGAAATGTTACGCAGTGCAGCTTTAACCCGTATCATATTAGAACTACTACATGTCTGTCTGCGGTTGTTGAGCAGAGGTCTCCTGTCTCCTGTCCTGTCGCTCTCCGTCCCATTCCAAGAAGCTTTCCAAAGGATTTAGGAATCATAAATATGACTCAGAATCATTCATATTTTTTTCATATTTGTTACTGATGACTGTAGATGTGTCTGTGTACATGAGTGTTTCACAAAAGTCCTTCCTGAGGCTACAGTGGCACAAACCATCCAGATTTAACTCATAATTCAATATAATTCATGGAGAATAAATGTGACTTTTTGGCTCTGCTGATATATTAAAAAAAAAAAAAAAAACAATACTAAAGGCATGGATGTTTGAATGTTTGATTTAAATGTCAATCTTTGTGCACTGATATTTATTTATGTTTATGTAAATATACTCTAAGGTTTGCAGCCTCTAAAAGGAGCAGTTTTCTGGCATTTTCGTTTTGCAAAAGTGGCTCACCAGAGGAAAAAGGTTGGACACACCTCAAATTAAACGGATAACAGAAGCCTAAAGACCAATTCTGCTAAATGTTTCAATAGAAAAAAAAGAAATATGGAATAAGGAGCAGTGAAATAAACTGTATCTTACCGTGAAATGACACAAACTTAGAATAAAAAGCGCCAAACTTCTCATGTTGAGCTCAGCGGAGGCGCGGACCGTCACCAAACCCGCTCATCGTGGTCCAGCCGCATCTCCTCCTCCTCCACCTCCTTCTCCTTCTTTACGCGGAAAACAAAGATGAAGAAGCGCAGCGGAGTCAGCCCAGGTCCGTGTACCTGTGCCAGAGCTCGGGCTGGAGGCTGGAGACGTCTGCGTGTGCGTCAGCTCCGCGCGCACAGACGGTTCAAGCTTCCACACGCGTAATGACAAAAAAAAAAAAAAAAAAAAAAAAAAAAAAAGAGTCTAAGCACAAGTATTGAAACCAAGTCTGAATAAAAGTGGAGCAGCCCTTTAATATTGCGTGAACACAACCAAAAAACACTCAAAATACAGAACATTACAATAAAAAAATCTAAAAGTTCCCTTGATGAGTGATGTGTGTCGCCCCCTGGTGGCTGCAGAAGTTATAGAAACGTCTCCTATGACAGAATTATGTCATCATTTTACAAACATCATTATGATTACGATTTGTGACGAATAACCAGAAGGAAAACACCGCTGTCGAATTGGTTTGATATTGGATATTCGACACATTCAAAGACATTTTACTTGTAATACATATCACTGATTTTTTTATTTTTTTTTTCTCCAAACAACTTGTGACGTCTTCATGATCATCCAGGGTATAAATCAAAAGACAGTAATTATTTTTAAAAATCATACTATGAGCTGATTTAATGCATATTTGTGAATTCAACACTCATTTAATTTGTGATGTAAATTGTTGGCACCCCTCTGGTAAGGAAAGAAAAATCATCAATGGCCAGTGGTCAATGTTTTTTTTTTTTTTTTAATAATTACTGTATTGTGATTTATACCCTGGATGATTATGAAGATGTCACAAATTGTTTGAAAAAAATCTGTGTATTGTCTTTGAATGTGTCGAATATCCAATACCAAACCAATTCGACCGAGGTAAGGAAAACGCTCAAATGTAGAATATTGTAGTGACATGCAGGCGTGGGGAGTGTGTGGGTTGTGTCAGCTGTCACTGTAAATCATGCATTTATTAAACCATCCCTTTATGAATCTTAATGTGCCAGTGTTTGTGGAGATTATGGAGTTCAACAGTGAGCAGACGTCCTCGGTTCAGGGAGTAAACAAGGATTTTTCCATGTTGGCTGCGTCTCAGTTCTCTGTCCTCATTTCCTTCTCCTTGATTAATTTCTCTCTTCAATCCTCCATTTTTCAGCTGTCAATCAAATGTGTCAAATTAAGTAGTGTTCCAAAGAAAACCATGGAAGGAAAGAGTAAACATGAGGGACGCTTCAGGATAGACAGGCTAGCGCCACCTTGCTCAATTTCATTTCTCTCCAGCGACTAGGTCAAGCCTGATTCATCGGTAGGTGGATACTTTGTATCATTTAACCAATAGCTGCTATTTCATCGTGACGTATGTAATGCGCCGCTAATGGGGATAACTGATATATTAAGTTTATACCAAATCCTGTAGGAAGAAGGACAATAACGTCTTTCCCCTTGATAAAATTCACCAAACATTCTCTTTGCTCCAGCTTTAAACCCTTGATGTCGGGAATCGTTGACAACACAGAATATATGACTCTTCACTGATTGGCTGGTGCTCGAACTTGCACTTCTGGGGCTTTTGTGAACCACTGAGTGGAGGCACTAGATGGCGCCAAGCTGGCTAGACTAGGTCAGGAATAAGAATAAACTAGACAGTTTGCAAGAACCCTGGAAGTTGTAGACCGCGCACTGGACAATCAGCGAAGAGCTGTGAAGCTCACGATTACTTGGACACCACTGAGCATTCCGGCACATTACATAAGTCACGACCAAATAGGAGCGATTGGTTAATTAAAAAACCAAGCGAACGAATCCTAATGATGCGAGGTCAGATGGTTTCCACAAAGTGAAACTGGCTGATGAATCAGGTTAACTCCAGGAGGCAGACGTCAGAGAAAAGAATCAAACTTTATTGATCTCAGTGAGGAGTTTCTGTCCTCTCTCCTCTCCCTGTGTCTCCTCGCTGTGTCACGAGACTTTCTCACCCATTTCCTGCAGAATCGAGGAAAGGAATAAAGCAGAATGGAACGAGGAACGAGAAATGATTCGAGGCTCTATTAAAGGTTTGAAAGCTCAGGGCCAATCATCTCTGTGTAAACTCATCTATACGTTTTTACACCTTTATAAACTGCTGATTTATTACAACATTTTGCTGAAATCTGTGTATTAAACGTGCTGTTTTGGACTTAAAACAGCCGTGTTATGGATATTAGTTATTGATTAGCCTCCTCAATGTCTTTTAACTCTTTTTTCCAAATGTCTGTGGGAAAAATGAAACGAAAATTGACTTTCCAGAACAAGCGTGGGCTTCAAGTTACGGAGATATGAACCATAAAGTCACCACCAAACAATGTTAAAGGTGCACTATGTCACTTTTTGGTGTACGATCCGTCACTTTGTCTCCGTGGTGTTAGAATGTTCCACACAACGGCATTAGTGGCATTACATCTATCTCCAAGGAGCTCAGAAAAATGACACAGTGCACCTTTATACTTTACAGCAGCACATCCAGAGGGACAGACTTCATTACTGTGGTTGGCACGAGTTGAGCCATAAATACATAAATATATACATTTTAAAAAAGTAAAAAAAAAAAAAAAACATTGTTCATCCAGATGCTCAAATAAATAAAGAATTAACCTAATTTAAAAAAGTAAAAACAGCTGCCCCAGTGTCCCTGTCCCTTAGAGCTTCAGTGAACTACAAGTACATGTGCCTGAAACAGTTTGGTGATGATTGTGAAAATTCCCAATATTCATTTTGATCTCAGCAAACAATAAACTGATGTCTTAGCCCTGTGAAAGAAGAACATCGCAACATCACAATAAACAAGCATAAAAAATGTGTGAAAAACAGGATTCAAGTTCATGCGATCATAAAAAACAATATGTACAAATAAGAATAGAAATTCTAAAGTCCAAATTGAACTGAGTGCAAATGTCATTGAGGTTTTCCCAGAATCCTGTGAAGCTCTGGAGACATGAAGTATGGCCTCTCCAGGCTCCCGTCGTTCCTCTCCAGGTCATCACCTGATTGGTCAGAGCACAGATCAGAAAACAACATGAACAGCAGGTACATTTAATGCCACACTGTGGAACATCCCTGCAGGTAAAGTGAGACTGGACCTGTGCACAGTTCATACAACTACACAGTGTGAGGAGTCCATCCCCAGTTCTCATTTGTGATGGATGAAGTGCACAGATGGATCTATGTGCTTTTAGTTCAACAATGTTCAGTCAAGTCTAGTCTGCTAACATATGCTTCTGCCGTAGGGAGTATTATACCTCTGATGACATAGGATGTGGTATGTGGCCATACCAGCTTGTTATGGCCTGATCCTGTCAGATCTCGAAAGCTAAACAGGCTGGGCCTGGTTCTGGGCCTGGGGCAGCCTCGCTTCTGTCAGTCTGCCCCAGGGCAGCTGTGGCAACAGTAGTAGTTTACCACCTCTGGGTGTGGAGTGACTGAATAATGAACAGTAAAGTGTCTCTGAGTGTCCAGAAAAGTGCTGTATAAAACTGATGCATTATTAAACAGGACTGAGCTGGAATTAAGTGCAACTTCATGTGTGTGTGTGTCTGTGTGTGTGTCTGTGTGTGTGCCTGTGTATGTGTGTGTGTGCGTGTGTGTGTATGTGTGTGTGTGTGTGTGTGTGTGTGTGTGTGTGCACACTCACAGAAGCAGAGAAACAGTGTGTCCACACACATGGCGTACACACTGAAGAAACCGTGAGCGATGAGATACGCCCCCAGCATCACCGTCTGCACACAGTCATGTCATCAATATCACACAAACACACACACACACACACACACACACACACACACGTGTAGTTACAGGGCTGACCAGCAGGGGGACCCAGTAGTAGTTGAGCTGTGGGACCTCTTCCTGGAGCACGGGGAGTTTTTTGGTGAAGAAGCAGAATGCGACGGCCCCTGGAATCACACACAGCGATAAAGATACTATATAATGACTTTGTTTAAAAGCTCAAAACAATAATCTGAATAGTAAAATTAAATAATAAATAATAAAATAATTAACTACTGTGGTGTAACGGTACAAACATCACAGTTCAGTGTGTACCTCGATTTTGAGGTCACAGTTTAGTTCATTTTCGATACAGTTTGGGAACAAAATGCAAAACCATTTGTTTGTTGAACCAACAGGAAAATAAAATAGATGCTGCTTAGTAATAGTAATAAGTTAAATAAAATATTCTCAAATAAGCAGCAAATGTATAAACTATTATAAAAAATAAATTCTGTTCTGGAGAAAGGTGAGAGTGAGGACCAGGGTGCGACAATTGTAGTTTTGTGAGGATTCATGTGGTTTGGAGGCACGTAGTCAAGGCAGGACACCAGCTGAATCATGGACGAGTTTCTTCATGAATATTAAAGAGCTGAGCCTTCTGTGTATCTGCACATGTAGTCGAGGAACGTAAACACACAACAAATTGCGTGAACTCACTCATGCACAGACCTGCACCGAACCGAATGTCCCGTACTGAAACAGTTCAGCACGAGTATGTGTACCGTTACACCTGTATTACCTACACATGTGACAGGTTTAACTAAATAACCAGAACTTCATACAAAAATCATACCGACTGCTGCAGCGATCAGCACTTTGCCCAAGAACAGCAGGACGTCTGTGAGGCGGTCGACCACTGCCACCCTGTGGTCAAATCAAAGAATAACTGTAGTGAAAAACTTTTCACTACATTTATTTAGATTTTTTTCCCAACACACACACACACATACACACACACAGAGCAGAAGCCGTTACCTGACCATGTTCCTCATCAGGAGGAAGAAGGCATCACGCGCAGATGTACAGAAGTTCTTCCCATACAGCGCCACCTGGTGAGTTTCAACATAACTGCATTACATAAAGAAAGAGCCTCACACACGCCACGATCAAAACAAATTAAAATGTAATCTATAAAACCTGATTTCACATTCTGATACGCACATGTACTAAATATCAACCAGGCGAGTCTGATGAAGTCGGGCACTGAGGTGGAGGGAGGTACTGTTCTGTGTTTTCATTCCTCTTCACCGGATCGTTTTCATTTCATTTTTCATTATCTAACTTCGTAATCCTCCATTTCTATTACAGATAATATTACAAACTTTTTTCCTCTAAGTCCCCCGCTCATAAACGACCTTGAGAGAAAGCAGCTTTAACCAGGGCCTGTACTGTCAGAAAAGTAGTCCCTGCTCTTACCATGATGTATGCGTTATGATTCAGGTAGCGCAGGAATCTGTCCAGGCACCAGAAGCAGCAGCTCAGACAGCAGAGGACGAAGCGCGACACAGGGTTGTTCAGTCCTGTTCACAAACACACACTGGTCACGGTAACAGACACTGGACGGTGGAACAATGCAATTAAAGGACACAAATGATGTATTATTTTTTTACTTAAAACATGCTCCTGAGTATCTATATGCTACAGCTTTTTATCTTTTAAAACTTAACAACTTTTTCTGACATGCTAACACAAAAACGGGGGGGTTGTAATGAATGGGCTTTGACAGCAGAACTCTGGCAATGGTTTAGGAGATCTCCAGACTTTTACCTATGACGTAACAATCCTGGTAAATTAAAACCCACATCTTAACCCACGAGTGTTAAGAAGGACAGAATTTGGGAAACAAAATTCATGAAAAATGTGTCTGAAACCAAATACTGCTGGTGTGTTTGGATGAGGGAATAATTTTATGGAGCTGAAAATAGTCAGTTTTGCACAACTGTCTACAAACAAATATTACGCAAAACTGACTTTTTTGAGCTTTTATTCATGTTATAACAATATTCCTGTATTTTGCTTTATTCATGCTTGTTTGATGAATCCTTGCTTAGTCGTCCATTCCCTTTAAGCCCCAAAATACAACATCACACATTTTAAATTCCCAGTTTTTTTGTCGTGACAGGTCCGGAGATCTTTGTGCCGTTAAATCCAAATTGTAGTTTTTTTCAAATGTAATTCATTCTGCTGCCAGGAGATGGTGCCCTAACCCCAGTACTCAGTATCATAGAAACACTGTAAACGCACAATGCCTGTCTTCGAAAAACAGACATTATTTTTAGTTCTAAAACATGAAATGTTGAAGCAAAGATACTCAAGAATATGCTTTAAATCAGTGTTTCCCAAACTTTTTTTCTTGGGACTCTTATATATCTATTATATTTTAAAAGTCTATTCGTAAATCACAAAATAAAGGTGGATTTGACCATTATTGAACAATTTGTATTACTCAAGTTTTAAACAGTCACTGAAGCAGCAATAAAAGGATGCATAAGTCGCCTATTTGGACATGAAATTTAGCCAATTTCTTTTTCTTTTCAACATTCAATTGAACCAGAAATATTGGAACAAAAAAGTCAATACAATAATTTAAAAAAGATTAGAAATTTTACAAAACATGTCTTAACCTTTCAACATTTCTAATGAGATAAGTGGGTCTGCATTTTTATAGCGAGTTCCAGTTCAGGTGCAGGAGCAGAGTGTCAGAACTGTATATCTCAGACCTACATGCAGATCATGACAAGGCGACCCAAAAAAAATCTCTTGCCACCCACCTGATGATCACGGCCCAGGCTTTGAGAAACAATACTTTAAAGCCTACAGCAATAACACATAATATCTGTTCTTCAGGAGTTGGTGCAGCTGATGAGTCTCAGGTGAACACAGTAAAGCCCCGTTTGGAGATCATGAGTGTGAGAAGAGGAGGCTCACCTCTGAGTTTGGTCTCCAGATACTCCAGCAGGATGCGCACCAGCTGCACCAGAGACAGGACCAAAGAGCCAAAGGCCAGAGAGCCGCTGTGGTACCTGCACACAACACGACGCAAAAGCAAAGTCAGTGGTAAGACTGACTTTTACTGTCATGCGAACACAACATCACCTCAGCAACATCATTAGCATCATCTGCATCATCTGCATTATCAGAGTAGCACATAGACTGTGTAAATGGAGATAGTTACACCACATTCCAAATAGCATGGGTGAAAATCTGTTGCGTCGACTGTGCTCCTGCTAAATTCTGTTGAAAACAAAACAGGCAGTGCAGGAAAGGACGAGTACCTTCAGCCACCTCCTGACTGGCTCTTTGGAGCTCTGCTCCAATTTAGCTTTAACTGTATCTGCGAGCCTCCATTGCCTCGGTGATACCACACTCTTTCATTTCACTTACATACAGTCTATGGTTTAGCATCATAGATTGCTAAACTGCCCCCGAACTGGCCCTATGAGGCAATCCTCAAAAGTTGTCATGGCCAATTTTTCAAAAATACATTTTTGGCAAATAGTAACATGTCTATATCTTGTATTATGTTGATTTTTTCAATAAAAAAATGATATTTATATGAAGTATTTATATTTATATTTAAATAATTATATGACGTATTTACATTTGCCACCGAATTTGCCTCCGAATTTTCATCACCTTACAAGCTCGAGATCAAACTGTGACAGTTGCACAAGCAGAGTTCTGTAGTGCAGTTAAGGTCATACAGTTCTGTTATACGGCTGAGCCGACCCTGGCCCCCATCACAGTCAGGAGCCATAATGTGGCCCCCAGAGAAAAAAAGTTTGGTGACCCCTGATTTTGATGATCCTTCACCATCATTATGACAATAACCACCAAAATCAATACGCGACTGCAGCGTGACTCCTCAGTGTAATACCATAGTTACAGTGCAGTCCTGTGCTGTACCTGAGCGCTCGGCTGAAGGACGAGTAGACCGGACAGGGGGGCAGGTCCTGGGGTTTCCTCCGGGCCCAGTAATACGAGGCGAAGGCCCCTGCTAAGGTGCACTGCTCCAGGGCCAGGCTGAAGTTGAGCAGCCAGAGGAACACCAGCAGGTTGGCCATCTTGCAGCAGGGGCAGGTGTCTGTGGAACGGCGTCTCTCCTCCGTAAAAGGCAAAAAGGCACTGAGCTCCAGCACAGGAGGGGGCGCTGTGCACGAACGAGCGGCTAAAGGTCTGGACAAAACATCAGTGTCAGTGTCCTGTTATTCAGTATGTTTTTACGTAGGCTAACACGAGTGTGACAGAAGTGTGTTTACTTTTAGGTCAACAACATGGTTTTAAATTCTGAAGGGTTAAAGGTTGGGGTTAGGTTCAGAGAGACTGACTGACCTGAAGGTGGCAGAAGTGTACGAGATTGAGATTAGAACACAATAACAACACTATCATTGTTCACGTTGTTGTCGTGTATTGTTTTGTATCCTGCTTTTGTGTATTTATGTAACATTAGGTGCCTGGGTGACGTTTTCTTGTGGGCGGAGTCTTGGACAGACCCGTACTGCCGACCACCATGAAGTTTCAAATAGTGCAAGTGAGAAATGACTCCAACATGCACGGCTGACACTTCAGGTGTGTTTACAAGGAACAATGTTAAACCATGGTCTGTGTGTGTGCATGTTCCTGTGGAGGTGGACTGAGCTGGAGGTTGCAGAAGTGTGTGTGTGTGTGTGTGTGTGTGTGTGTGTGTGTGTATGTGGTGGTGGTCTGACCTCGGGGTTGCAGGTGCTGTTGGCGTGAGGACAGTTCTCGTCCGGAGCCATGACTTTGTACACGGCCTTCCCTGAAGAAGACAAGTGTCTGCCACTGCAGCTCAGGAAAATGTATTTATTTATGTGAATACATCAAACATACACACATACTGCACAGAAACACAGGATGGAATCGATCTCCATTTCACTCACAGACCGTATATATGAGTGGACATAATGTGCTAGCCGCCGGGTGCCAAATAGGAAGTTTGCCAAGAGGCTCTTCTGGCTCCTTGTGACCCTGACTCCAATTGACTTACATTGGAATCTTGTCGTGTCTCTCTCTGTACCTGCTGCTGTGAGCCTTGTCATTTTGTTCTTAAAATGTTGGCATTAATCCGCTCTACATGATCCTGAATTTTTTTTTTTTTTGTGCTATTTTGTCCATCCAAAAATATCCTATTCATAATATAGAGCCTGCCTCCAGATTCGCTCTTGTAACTGCGAGCACTTGTGAGCCTCATTTGAGCGGCGCAGAACGCTGTGAGTGATGTCACACTCGCTTAGTCCAGTTCTTTTATACAGTCTATGATTTCACTGGCACCTTCAGCATAACTACAAATACTTCCTGTAGTATTTCTTCTGATACCACTACTGCCTCTTTGTCTCTTATCACCACAATTACTGAGACATCTGTGAGAAGGCTGAGGGTGTCTCTGAGAAGGTTTTACATTGAGAGTCTATTTTTGCTGAACTGCAGCCTTCTGAGTGTGGTGACACAACACCACAACAACAAAACCACAGTGCGGCAGGTGCAGTCTGAGGGAGACATTCAAGTTCAAGTCAAGTCCATAGTCCTGGTCCTGCTTTGGTTCTGCTCTCGTCCAGCCTCTGTCAAAGGATACACAGCAGTGAGGGCCCAGTAGGACACACAGGAGGTGAGCAGGACAAAGGTGACCACAGGGTAGAAGAGTGTGGAGGTGATCTGCCCGATGGCCCTGTCACACACACACACATATGAAGATGTTTTGTATTAGTAATTGTTGGCTGTTCCCTTGTTGTGTGTTTTTTTTTTTGTTGTGTTGTTGTTGTGTACCTGCTGGCCTCTTTGAGCAGGGCCATGGCGATGAGCACCCTCCTCCTCATGAAGAGCAGCACCAGCACAACAGACACTTCAGCAGAGCCTAGACACAGCACTGCAGAGGAGGGACCACCGTGAGACAGCTGCACAAATACAGGTATGAAGCAAATGTTTAAAAGCTACGTTTCCTGACTCACAGAGGAGGATCCAGGTCTGCTGCAGCTGAAGGTACAGCTGCAGGTCAGTGTGGAGGCCCAGTTCAGTGATGGTCACCTCAGAGCCGGGTCTGCTCCTCAGACGGGACAACTCCAGAACACACACCCACATCCCTGCAGATCAAACCCATGTGAAAAAAGTATTCAGGAAAGGTCCTTTTTATATTATGTTTTATGTTGATACCAGTGACTAAAGAGTAAAAAGTTTTAGTATAAATTATCAATGAATTGAATGGAAAATGAATTCTGCCTCTCAAAAAAAGTTTGTTGGGGGTGAATATGTGAATAATTTCTTCACTCAACTAAGCAGCTTCAGTTCTGACAGAAAACTAGAAAGTCGCTGCCTTATAGCTCTCTGAAGGGCAAATTTCAGCAAAACAACACACCCTAATTACTTAAAATAAGACATATCTGATATTGTTGAAGTATTATTGAAGTGGAGCGAACTACCCTAAGGTGTGAACGGTCCCTGAGTCATATTTTCACTCAACTATCTTTTCAGGCTGGTTGGGTTCATCCTCATTCATTTCAGCTGCTCTGTAGTTATGAAGTTAATGTTCTGAAATATTTCTTGTGACTGTGATTGTGATTTTAAACATGAACTTATATCTTCCTACAGTAGCTTTGAGTTAAAGTGGCCACCCCAAACCCTGGCTCAGGTGCCTCCTCTGTAGGACCTTGAGTAACAGTTGACTCTGTCGTCATCTAAGCTTAAATGGAGGGTGGTTCCTGTTCTCTGCTAATTTCTTGGAATTTCTTGGAAGTATTGGGCAGTTAGAAATCAGTTATTATCTGGCTATCTATTTTTCCGACAACCTTAAAATGAATGTATATCAGCCCCAGATCGAGTACAGACCGTAGGCCAGCAGCAGGATGAAGGCCAGGATGGTGACCCAGAGCAAAAGACCTGCTGTGAACCTCAGGACCAGGATGAAGACCAGGCTGACCACCAGAGCCATCAGGAGCCCCCTGGAGGAGAACAGAGGTAACGCAGCTCCGCGTGTCGCAGTATCAGTCTCTGGGCTTTGGTCTGGACTTACATGAGGATCCAGAACCAGGACTTGGCGTAGTCCTCCATGATCTTGAGTCCCATCTCCCTGGTGTCCAGCAGACCTGTGATCCCCCTGCAGGACACAGAAGGCAGCACACACAAAGGCATGTTTAAGAGTAAATAAAAATACACAAATATATGATAAAACATGGACTGAAGGTCTGAATAACTCTCTAAATCTAAGTAGTTTTGAATACATTAGAATTCATGGGTGAAAAATCTCGATGAGGATTTAATATTTTTATTTATTTATATTTTTGACTGGTTTTATTGTGTATTTTTCCTTTTCTAATTGAAAGAAAATGGAAAATGAAAATAAAAATAGCTAAAAACTGCACTCAATAAGTCACATACATACATACATACATATACATACATACATACATACATACATACATACATACATACATACATACATACATACATACATACATACATACATACATACATACATACATACATACATACATACATACAGCATACATACATACATACATACATACATACATACATACATACATACATACATACATACATACATACATACATACATACATACATACATACATACATACATACATACATACATACATACATACATACATACATACATACATACATACATACATACATACATACATACATACATACATACATACATACATACATACATACATACATACATACATACATACATACATACATACATACATACATACATACATACATACATACATACATACATACATACATACATACATACATACATACATACATACATACATACATACATACATACATACATACATACATACATACATATACATACATACATACATACATACATACATACATACATACATACATACATACATACATACATACATACATACATACATACATACATACATACATGCATACATACATACATACATACATACATACATACATACACATACATACATACATACATAAACAGGCCAGACAATAGGTTCTGTACACAATACTGACTTCACTACTTCCTGTCCAGTTTTATCTCTATGAGGTTTTTGCTGAGTCATGCTAAAATGAATAAATATTTAAAGATAAGACTGTGAACAGGGAGCTGTGGGTGAAAGTCACTGACGCCATGTTAAAAAAAGTACACAAATAAAATGAATGCTTCAAGTGAAAGAGAGACGTGTGTGTGTCAAGGTTTAATAAATATTGTAACAATGCCACAAACTTAACTATTCTACACACTTATAGTTAATCTTGATTTTAAGGAATTCAAATTTTAATAAGTTGTTTATTTTATGTTTTATGATTTTTATAAAATTAACTGTCAGTTTTGCACAGAGCCTATTCACAATCCCCCAAAACAGTCAAACCTTCTGAAGAGATACAATCATGTAGAGGCTGTTATGTGGTCACGTAAAGACTGTTTTGTGTTCTGTTTTCTGTGGTCGGGGTCGTACCTGGCGGCCTCCTGTAGCTCTGAGACGCTCCGAGCGTTCTCCAGCGCGTCCACAAACTGAGTCCTGTTGGCCACAGTCACAGAGCCATTGTGAGAGGAGAGGTCAGGCAGACACCTCCGCAGAACTGACCCGGAGACAAGAGACAAGAGGCAAGAAGACAAGAAGACGAGTCAGAGGAACACACACAACCTCAGAAAAGAACACAAGGGACAAGGACAGGGCAGGAAGCTTGAGCAGGACACGAGTGAGGAGGAGACCAGGAGCAGGAGAGAGGAGGAGACCAGAAGAGAGGAGACAAGGAGAGAGGAGGAGATGAGGAGAGAGGAGACAAGGAGAGAGGAGGAGACAAGGAGAGAGGAGGAGACCAGGAGAGAGGAGACCAGGAGAGAGAGAAGAAAAGAGGAGAGGAGACCAGGAGAGAGGAGGAGACCAGGAGAGAGAGGAGAGAGGAGGAGACCAGGAGAGAGAAGGAGACCAGGAGAGAGAAGGAAAGAGGAGGAGACCAGGAGAGAGGAGACAAGGAGAGAGGAGGAGACCAGGAGAGAGAGAGAGGAGACCAGGAGAGAGAGGAGGAGACCAGGAGCAGGAGAGAGGAGGAGACCAGGAGAGAGAGAGAAAGAGGAGGAGGAGACCAGGAGAGAGAGAGAGGAGGAGACCAAGGAGAGAGGAGGAGACCAGGAGAGAGGAGGAGACCAGGAGAGAGAAGAAAAGAGGAGGAGACCAGGAGAGAGGAGAGAGGAGAGAGAGAGCCAGGAGAGAGGAGGAGACCAGGAGAGAGAAGGAGACCAGGAGAGAGAAGGAGAGAGGAGGAGACCAGGAGAGAGGAGAGGAGACCAGGAGAGAGGAGAGAGGAGGAGACCAGGAGAGAGAGGAGAGAGAGGAGAGAGAAGAGAGAGAGAGGAGAGGAGACAAGGAGAGAGGAGAGAGGAGGAGAGCCAGGAGAGAGGAGAGAGGAGGAGAGAGGAGGAGACCAGGAGAGAGAAGGAAAGAGGAGGAGACCAGGAGTGAGGAGAGAGGAGGAGACCAGGAGAGAGAGAGCCAGGAGAGAGAGAGAGAGAGACCAGGAGAGAGAGAGGAGAGGAGAGACCAGGAGAGAGGAGGAGACCAGGAGAGAGGAGGAGACCAGGAGAGAGAGAGGAGGAGACCAGGAGAGAGGAGGAGACCAGGAGAGAGGAGAGAGGAGGAGACCAGGAGAGAGGAGAGAGAGGAGGAGACCAGGAGAGAGAGAGAAGAGACAGGAGAGAGGAGAGAGGAGGAGAGACCAGAGAGGAGACAGGAGAGAGGAGGAGAGAGGAGAGAGGAGGAGACCAGGAGAGAGAAGGAAAGAGGAGGAGACCAGGAGTGAGGAGAGAGAGGAGAGGAGAGAGGAGAGAGGAGAGAGAGAGAGAGGAGAGATGAGGAGAGAGGAAGAGAAAGAGGAGACAAGAGAGAGGAGAGAGAGACCAGGAGAGAGGGGACAGGAGACAGGAAGAGAGAGGAGGAGAGAGGAGACAAGGAGAGAGGAGGAGACCAAGATCAGCTCTGGCCTAAGGAGGACAGAAGGATTAAGAGCAGGAGAAGAGGGAGGTTCAACAGCCAGACTGTAGGAAAGGTGAGTAAGAGGAGATTATTCTGTATTTAACAACAATGAAAATGTGAAAAGAGCAAGAACTATTTGCATCTGAAACTATTTGAATATAAAAATGAAATGTGTAACACCTCACTTTAAAAGCATGTGGTGTTGAGCTACATCTGTACATATTTGATTATTATGTAAGTAACACAGCAATTTTCAAAAATAACAGGATGTTTCACTCAGTTAAATCAAATACAAGACCAAAATGGCACAGGCTGGGTTTATCTTATTATACTCATGAATTATGTCTGTAGCAGAGGAAGCAGAGTGAAGAGGAAGCTGACCTGGACGACTGGGCACCAGCACCGAGGGACAATCCTCGTCCCGCAGCACCTGAGACACGGGCTGAAACACACAGCACAGGGTCCATGTGAACGTCCGACTAAACCCACAGCAGAGAGGTCCAGTAGGCACAGGCATTCAATTTTCTCAATAAATCGTCGGGAGAACTGATGATCGATTTTTGAATAATCATTTACATTTTAAAGTAAAATTATCATGATTATTACTATTACTAATCCGCATAAATAAACTCAACTTTACATATAAACATAAACCATAAACACTCTAGAGCCACATCAGCCCGTTTGACATTATAATGTGTTTAATGCAGCTTTGACACATTTGTTTACGTTTTACAGAAACAAAAGTTAAAACCACATGACTCATTTGCATAAACTATAAGCGCTGAAATAAACAGCTCTTTCCTTGTGCGATGATGCGGTTCAATTTCTGTCAGACTAAAGGACACGACTCAGTGGAATATGAGTGTTCAGAGTGATGATGATGATGATGATGATGATGATGGTGAGTCTGTTCTGTGTTTGTGTCGTGTTGGAGATGGTTCATGTTTTCACAGATCAGACGTGTGCAGGTTTAGTGCAGCTCTTTATTTAACATCATTTCACTTTATTTATGCTGGTCACTTTATTTATTTTGGCAACTGTTGTGATGAAAAGACCGAAAAGACTGTTTGTCTTTTGGACGCATGTGACTCAACTTTACTTGCAGTAACCAGGATACTGCGTTTACATGCACCATGACGAAACCGGGACAAACCCAATCATACTCGGGACACTGATGCGCTGTAAACACATCACTGAGTGGAACAGTGTCTCCAAGGAGCCAGAGACCAAACGTGGGACTGTGAGGCACAACTCGAGTCTCATCTCCTACGCTACGCTATGCACAGAAACCTACGTTTAGTTTGTCGATTAAAAATGAATGTGATTGACAGTATTCTTAATGATCAGTTAGTCGACTAATCATGCCCATTCCTAGTTCGGAGGCCTGGATGGATCATATAAGCCTGGCTGAAGTCACAGCAGAGGGGTCTGTTTGGAGGCCTGGACGGGTCATAGAGGTCTGACCGTGGAGGTACCTTGAGGGGGCTGTTGAAGTTCGCTCGACAGAAGATCCTGTAGTCCTCCCAGGAGCTCCGGCCCAGGCCCAGACTCTGCTGCTGCTGCACCTCCGAGTACGTGAGGAACCTGTGCGGGCACCGGGACACACACATCTGCACACACCACACACACACAGTTAACATGTGTGAAAATGGTACACTGACAACATGCAGCGCTCAAAAGACTTTTAAATATTCAGAATATGAACACTTTTTATTGTCTTAAAATGTGAAAAAAAGAACTAGTTCATTTTAAACAGTTTTCTGTGGTCCAAAGGATTTTGAGCATCCTAATAATTCACCCTGATGAGTTGAAGTTTTCATAACTCTAAAAAACCAGAGTGGAGTTTTGTCATGGTAGCATTAACTAGCAAGCTAATGCACACTTCCTAAACACTTCTCTGACAATAAAACATGCAAACAATAAAGCCTAAAGAGCTGATTATACAATATATCTGGGCCGGGGCAGGACACATTTTGTTCAAATACAAAATAAAGCAAAGCAGGTACAGCACCTGTAATATGAAGCTGAGTACTTTTACTATTTATTTGCTTACACAACATATTTTATTTAACAAATAAAATAAATAAAATTAGCTCAACGCAGTGTGTCTGAGTGGTACCTGTGTGGTGGGGCACTGCAGGTGGAGGAGGACGGCTGGGTTGGCACATTTCAGGAGGTTAAAATAAAACAGGAGCGGCTTATCTCTGTAGGAGACCACGCACACACACACACACACACACACACACACACACATGCAAACACACACACAGAAACAGAGGACAGCAAAATATAAAACAATATAAACAATATACAATACATTTCATTGTAAGAAAGACACAAGCAACAAATTACAATCTTAATATCCTCCTGAGACTCGGCCCATTCATTTGTGTCCTTTGTAGTGGACATTGAGTTAAACAAGTTGATGTTTTAAGTGTTTTGAGACAGACTATTAATGGAGGGACAAGGTTCCTCTGCCTAAATAGGACTGGGGATTATAAGGCAGTATCATGTCAGGATTAAAAAAAAAAATAAAAAATCTATAGGAGTTAGTTTGTGGCTACACTATGATTTAAAAAAAAAATAATAATAATTTTGAGGCGACTATAGAAGTTTGTCAGAGTGTCACAACGATTTAACACCCAAATGTCAATGTCACAAATACAAATGTCACAAAAAAAACACATATTGCAATACACTTTTTTTCTTCGGGTCCCAGGAGGATATAATTTTGGGGTGTCTGATTTTCAAACTATGTAAGAAAGTGTTCAAATGCATGGATCTTTGACAGACAAGGGAAACCAGGAGGACTGTCAGAGCACAAACAATCAGCTCTTATCCCAAAGAATCATATAAAACTATTTAAAAACATGTGAACAGGAAATTTGAGTAATGCAGCTTTAAGAGAGTCAGTACTGTACAATATTACTGTCCACGTTTACCTAATGAACAACGTCACGTCAAAACAAGTCATAATATTTCACCAGTGAATGTAAAGTAGAAGTATTCAGGGACCTACTCGTTGGGGGTCCCCGGCTGCCCACAGAACTGGCCCCTGCTGTCAGTGGGGTGGATCACCTTCCTGGGGTCTCCGTGGAGCCAGGCTGGAAAAACAAGGACAAGAGATGTGACAAAAACTGAAATAGCATGACATCGTATCGTCAAAAGTGTCTCAATCACAAGTTCCTTTGCTTAAATACGTGGGTTTACAGTAGCAGCAGCTTATGAACATCGGGAACTACATATCCCATGATTCATTTCAGCGCAGACAACACGAAGAAATACGTTTTTACTTGAATTCTTGAGATTATGATGGGAATAAATCGCACCAAAATCTTGTCAGGGTATTTTAAAAGCAAAAAAGTGTCCCACCTACAATTAAATGAGCCTCTTCAAAATATCGCAAGAAATATCGCACCGTGAGATTTCGATATCGTTACGTCCCTAACAAGGACCAACAGTCTGGCTTTAGATTAAAATGATCCGGTCTCAGATTTTTAAGAGGAAATGCCGACAGTTTAGTGCTTAAAAACCTTAAAGTGCTGCTCCACAGACCCCTTCCTTTTAAGGGTAAAGATTCATTATGTAACTTTTCTAGAGCAGCGTCCGCCACCTGCTTGTGCCCATAGAGATGTTATCGTTTTCACTGGAATATTCCACCATATGGCATTAAACTAATCGGTGTTGCACTAAACATAAATTGTATCGCCGACAGACACAGTGAAAAACATGAGGGTGCCAGCCTCTCCACAGATCTGACCCGTACCTCGGCCGGGTGTCTGTCCCCATGGAGATAAGTAAAATAAATGCCGTAACTTGGAATATTCTTAAATATGTCACTTGCAGTGTGTGGAGAAGAACTTAAATTACAGGTCTTTTTAAAACGAAGAACCTGGAAACACTCGCAAACTGAGCTAAATGTCAAGGGTGGTTTGTTTCTGCCTGTGTCTCTACGGTGATTTGTAAGTTTAAGAACAATAATGGAGTAATAATAAAAAATAACATCGCCACGGACAAAAGCAGGGAGCGGACTGTGACCAGAAAGAAGGTGGGGCTGTGTTTATACTTCACATCCTTCTGCGCTTCAATAAAAACAATGATTATTTCTATCACAGCCATGTTCAGTGTAAAGATCATGAACCTGAACATGAACATGGAGCAGTAGAAATGACTCCATCTCCATCTCAAGCCAAATGTGTTTAATTGTCCAGCCCCGTACAGGACACAGAGAGCGGTGATTACTACACTGAGCCGAGAGGAAGCACATGGGGGCCCCTCCTCTGCCGTCCTTTATCAGGTCCGGGGCTCTTGGTTTTGGGAGTCCTCCTCTGCAGATTTCTATAAGATCTTACGCTGGTGGTTTGTTTAGATGTAGGCGCTTCTTGCAGGGAGGGAGGGGCTGTGGACTTCAGGGAAACTAGGACAAAAGCTGAGGAGGCACAAGATGATGTCATCCTATATGATGTCACCCATGTGGAGAGAGAGAGGGAGGGAGTGACGAGGAGGAGTGGAGTAGTAGTAGAGGAAAGCACACGGGACTCACATAAAGGTTAATAAATGATGTGGAAATGAAATACGTTATTTGCTTTATTGTTAAATAGGCACATCATTTATTTGATAAACACAAACTCGTGATGGTTTAGTGTTCAGGTACAGCTGCCATTTTGACGAGTTAGTCTGGAGCCTGTGGTGGACGAGAGGATGTGTGACTCACCCACGAGCCCCAGGACGCTGTAGGAGAAGAGCACCAAGACGAAGAGCACACAACACAGAAGGTCTGTGCAGCTCCTGAGGAGACCACACGAGGGAGAAGAACACAAGAAAGAAGATCAGTGATCAGAGACTTTTGTTTGTCTCGTCTTTGCAGATCGGTACGATTTTGGCTGAAATGATGAGTATCTGATACTGGAGTAATTAGATGATCAGATCAGACCATAAGTGTGTGTTTAGATTCACTCAGAACTGGTCGGTCCCTTCATGGATTTATTGGTGCTACAAAAGATCAGAGTGAAACATGACCCTTTGTGGCCACAGTGTTTCTTTTTTTACCCACTTTATCTCCCAGTGTTTGTCAAAGTCAGGGTGTAATTGTGGCAGAGTGGTTAGCCCTTATGTTTTACAATAAAAAGGATCACAGCAGTGAGTCCAGAGGAAACCTCCGCTCTGACCACAGAGTGGACATGTGGAGTTTACATGTTCTCCCTGTGTGTGAACTTCCTCTGGGCACTCCAGTTTTTCACTCTCATGTGCCCACTGTCCCCCCAGAGTCAAACACAGAGAAAACATGTCCCTATACAAGTCATTCATAACTCACTGTGGTCACACATGGACAAGTCTGTTGTTTTTGCCTTTAATAATGAATAAAGTGTTCTTTAACAGCTACTAATACATGTACAGCCGTGAGAAATCACTTTCTCACTACAAATAAACTCACTACTCACTACTAAACTGTACACACAAAAACAAAAGAGGAGAGCTGACTAAAACAGTGGACATGTTTTACCTTGAGCGGACGGGTCCTTTGAAAGACGGGTCAAATGCATGTGGCTCTCCTGCAACACAAAACAACTCTGCTCAGGTCTACGAGAGACACGAGTCCATCAGGTCCAAACATCAAAACAACAGGAAGAAACACAAACTAAACAAAGATTAAAGCAGGACTAAAGCAGGACTGAACCAGGACCAAGGAAGGCCCAAAAAAATACGTAAACAGGACTTCTTGATTCTGTTCTAAACCAGGATCAAATCAAAACCAAAAACTAAAAAGGACTTAACTTGATCAATCTGGACTAAAGTCATTATAAAGGTTTAACTCCTGTCGAAAACAGGACTTAACAGGATTTGAAACCCCCGCTGGGACTTTTCTCTTTATTTATTTTCATCATCACTTCAACCCATCAACAACATCGAAGTCAAGTAAGACCTAGTGATAAAGTTCTTTAGTCTGGGGCCTCGAGGTCTCCTCTCCACAGATCTTGACAGTTAAGGTTACATTGTTATTGTTCTTCTTGTGAATGCCAGTTTTACTGTACTTGTGTTTCACAATAGAGTGAGTTATCAAACACATGGCAGCAGTACTTGGTCTTGTCCCGGACAGGGCAGAGGGCTGAGCTCCACGGCATTAGCGCGCGCTAATACGCACTAATCCTCCGTGCCAAACATGGCCCCGCGCGCATCGCTCCGTCAGCGCAATGTCTGCTTATTAACCTGATGTCAGCAACTACGTGGTTTATTTACCTGTTTACCCCAACTATTCTGGCATATATTTCTGATTGTTGTTGATAGATTTTTGTGCCATAAAATAAGAAAATACGAGTGCAGAAGAATCAAAAACTCCAACTTTGGGTCCAAAAGCAAAGTAAACAACTCCGTAAACAAAGGAATATATATTTTAAATTAATTCTAGATCTTATTTTGTAGTGACATGTGATTCTTTAGCAGTCTTACCGTAGCAGTTGCTCGTGGCGCCGCTGCTCTCGCTCTGGACTGCGGCTGCGGAGGACGGGGAGTACCGGTGTGGAGCCATGGAGCCGCGGTGTGTCTCCTCAGGCGGCCCGGAGCGCACGGAGAGCGGGGAGAAGGTGCCAGGCAGAGTGGCTCATCTGTGCCACACACGCACGCACACGCACACGCAAAGAGCTAGTACTCACAGATCCACGCACGCGCACCCCGTACCGAACCCGCGCTCGTGCCGCTCACCAGACACAAAGCGCGCGAGCTTGTCTCAACAAACAGGTGATTACGCACGCGAGCGGTGAGGTCATGCTGGCGCACTCGGAGCTCTCCAAAATGCGCACGGACCAAAACAAAACCCGGCGCTTAGTCATACACATGAAAAAGAAGAATATTTATTTTATTCCTGGGTGATTTTTTACAGGAGCCACGTGACGATTTGGAGCTGAAACCACGTGCAGGTTTCCTCCAAAATACTACAGGCGCGTTCATGTTTCATTCATGTGTAAGACTCTTCCTGCGTAGTCTGTGTCCTTGTGTCCTTGGGCAAGGCACTTCACCCACATTGCCTGATATGAAACTGGTGTGCGCGTGAGTGTTGGTGTTTATCGGTGTTTATTTTTTTTTATTGTATTTTATTGGTTTTATTTATTCTGCTGTTTTTGCTCTTATTTATTTATTTATTTTTTAACATTCTCATTTTTGTTTACTTTTCTACTTTGTTCCTTCTTTATTATTATTGTTAGTTTGTGCGACCATAAACGAAGATATATGTGTTAACCATGTGATTATGTAAAACAATCGGGGTAGGACATTATAAGTTTATTTATTTATTTTTTTAAACTTCATCCTCCTCCTTTTGAGCACCAGGGCCCCAAATATGTCCATGTACATGTCCTTGTTTTTAGTGTTAGTTTTTAGTGTTTGATAGTGTTGTTGATTTAGTTTTACCTTGCTCATATAAATAAATAAATTAATTAATAAATTAATAAAATAAATAATAATAATAATAATAATAATTAATTAATTATTATTATTATTATTATTATTATTATTATTATTATTATTATTATTATTAATAAAAATACAACAACATATTTTACTGGCTTTATTGTTTTAAGACTAGTATGATTAAATCTGAGCATTTATTTTATCATTATATTATTGTTGTTATTTCGATCTATTTGTGCAGCACTTTGGAAACTGTTTCTTTGTGAAATGTGCTATAGAAATAAAGTGGATTGGATTGGAGAGGTCGACGGCGCAGATTGGCCGCCTCGCTTCTGCCAGTTTGCCCCAGAGCAGCTGTGGCTACAGTAGTACAACAGCAGTATTGAATGAATGAATAATGATCTGTAAAGTGTCTTTGAGGGTCCAGAAAAGCGCTATATTTATAAGAAAAAAAACCTGATGCATTGTTATCTCCAGAGCTGAGCACACTCATTCCACCTCGTAAACTCTTAGATCAGGAGTGTCAAACTCAAATTCACAAAGGACCAAAATTAAAAACTGGGACTAAGTCCTGGGCCAAACTAAATATTTATTGAAAAAATTCAGCAACATCTGCATGTTTTCTCTTCTTTCCAGATATGTAATGTTAAACCTTTTCTTATTAAAATAAATGTTTAATAATAGTTTTGCTTAAACACTGAATCCAGAACAAGCAGAATATAAAATAATAACAACATTTTAAATAAATAATGTCTGTATAGTCTATCTGTAGCCAGTGGACAGCTCTAATACAGATTTGATATGATCTCGTGGACCAAATTTAGAAGCCTGATTCATCAGCTGGTTTCACTTCGTAAAAACCGTCTGACCTCGCAGCGTTAGGATTCGTTTGCTCGATGGTAAGCGATTACTTTTTTAATTTAACCAATCGCTGCTATTTGGTCGTGACGTATGTAATGCATCAAATCCCATAGGTAGAAATCCTCGATCTCGGGAATCGTTGACAACACAGAATATATGTCTCTTCGCTGATTGGTTGGTGCCCGAACTCGCACTTCTGGGGTTCTCACAAATCATCTAGTGTATTCTGATTCCTGACCTATAGTCGCTGGAGAGAAATTAAATTGGGGAGTTCTTATTACGTGCTTTTTACATTTCAAAACACACAGGAGCATAGGCCAATACACACCACCTGTTACTCTTGTTCTTCCAGGACTCAGATGAGCTCTTATTTGTAAATGTTCACTTCAGTTGAGTTTTGTACAGTCCAGTATCAGCTTCTCTTTTTGGCTTGATGTGTTTATTTGAGGGAAACAGATACAAATAATCAATATATGTAGTGGTTTTCATCATACTCATAATGCATCACTGTGTATTTGAAGACAGGCAAAGCACATTACGTCGTGTTATTCATTCTCTCCTCAGTGGTGGTCAGATATTGTGACCACAGCTGCCCTGGGACAAAAGCAAAAACTGCCGATCTGACCCCCACCAACACTCACACACCACACTGAGCAAAGATGGTGAAGTGTCTTGCTTAAGAACACACGACAGTTTGTACTAGATCCTCTTCAGCTCGTGTCACTTTCTACGTTTGGAAAAAAAAAAGGACAAAGCCAAGGTCTAAATATTACAGAACACCAAAAGTCTTCTCATGATAGACTCTTTAACTAAGTGCAGTGTATGTACGGATGTGAGAATGTGTTTATATTTATTCATTCTTACGGCTACAGATTTGCAGTTTCGTTGTATTTTGTACAATGACAATCAATCTAAATCTAAATCATGTGC
The DNA here is from genome assembly GCF_026225935.1 of Boleophthalmus pectinirostris. Taxonomy (NCBI): domain Eukaryota; kingdom Metazoa; phylum Chordata; class Actinopteri; order Gobiiformes; family Gobiidae; genus Boleophthalmus; species Boleophthalmus pectinirostris. The sequence continues at coordinate 33,753,819 of NW_026571095.1, read as the reverse complement.
TTAGTCAAACAGCAGAGGCCTTCACGACGCTGTGGTTGTGGTCCTGGTCCTCTAGCTCCCTCTGCTGGCCTCACAACTACAGCACACTCTAGAGTCAGAGTGTCTGGGTTTGGAAGGTTTGGATGAATGAATGAATAATGGCCTTTGTCAGTTTCTTCACATGTACATACAAAGGAATTGAAATCATTTTGACCTTTTCTTTACTACTAGTGGGAACTTGATGCATTTTTTAATATGTGTCGTCTCTATCCATCCGAGTTCATCACAGTCTAAGCAGGGACTCCCAGACTTCCTCTCCCCAGACACTTCCTCCAGCTCCTCCGTGGCTCTCTGAGGAGTTCCCAGGCCATCAGGAAAACAGAGTTCCTCCACTGGGACATGCCTGAAACACATCCCCAGGGAGAGTAAGGAGGCAGGGGCTATTTTTATGCCTTTCTTGCCTTTTTAATGCTCTTAAAACACCACTTATTTATTTAAGTAATAAGGCTATAAAAGCAGAATATATATATGTATATATATATACATATATTGTTTGTTTGTTTAAAACGACACATAAAAATAAACTGTGGATTAAAGGAGTAAAGAAAACGTGGACAGTCTCAACGCTTTGGTGGTTACCATGGTTACAGAGTACGCTGCCAGCACCAACAGGATTTATCCAGCAGGTGGCGCCTTTAGACCTCTACATGAAAACTGTATGAACATCAGTGCTGTGTTAAAGAGCAGAATCTGCAGCTTAACTGTCAAAATGGAAAGCAGATTTGTTCACTTAGTTTATTGTTTATTTATTTATTTGAGACAGCACACAATTTTTGCATTTACCTTAACAGGAGAGATGTATTGTACATCAGGTTGTAGCATCAGTGCTAATTTCCACATGCAAACTCCACACAGAAAGGCCCGGGCGACCCGGGGATTGAACCTGGAACCTTCTTGCTGTGAGGCATGAGTGCTAGCCACTCTTGACAAAGTACCAAGCGATTAAAAAAAAAAGTCTCAAAGTAAAAAGTATTTGGAAAAACAACTCAGGTGAGAGCAATTGTCAGAAGAAAATATCTGTTTTATAATTTGAAGTGAAAGTAATGGAAGGACAAAACATTAAAAACACAAACAATCTGGTATTTTCAATGGACAGACACAAACACAAGACTAATAAATAATTAAGTCATGTAAATTTTCATATAATTAATAATCATTTTATCACTTGTAGGGAGTTTTACTCAAGAAAGTTCTGTTATACAAGTAAGACTAAAAGTGTGGTTTCTCAAAACTACTGAGAAAAGTAAATTTTTTTAAAGGTACATACGTGTAACTGAGTACTACCCTCTGCCTATAGATCCTTCCAGAAGTGAAGGGTTTAGCCTTTCTGAACACATGGCCTGGCACTGGGAGCGACAGGTAGTCAGACTGGCGCCACCTAGTGCCTCTGCTCAATTTCATTTCTCTCCAGAGACTAGGCCAGGAATCAGAATACACTAGAGTTGATGGTTTGCAAGAACCCTGGAAGTTGTAGACCGCACACCGGCCAATCAGTGAAAAGCTGTGAAGCCATGACGTCAAACTCAAGCGTCTGTCTGTGTCACTTTTGTGGAACAGCACAACAGTAAACAAAGCGTCGAAATGGATGTAGACGAAGACAGACATTCTGTGTTGGCGACAATTCCTGAGATCGAGGATTTAAAGCCAGAACAAAGAGAATGTTGAAGTTTATCAAGAAGAAAGATGTTATTGCCCTTCTTCCTATGAGATTTGGCACATTACAAATAGCAGTGATTGGTTAAATTAAAAATAAACTACCTGAGTATCGTCAAGTGAATGAATCCTAATGGTGTGAGGTCAGACGGTTTCCACAAAGTGAAACCGGCTGATGAATCAGGCTTGGCGACAGGAGCTGAACAGGTAGAGGTTGGTGATTTGAAATCCGCTCTCGACATAAACATCTCTGGTAAAGCGACACTGACCCACAGGTTTTTATTCCAGCTCCACAGATGATTCCTGCTCCTATAGATGATTGCTGCTGTTGTGTCCTTGGGCAAGAAACTCAACCCCCCTCGTCCTCAGTGTCTATTTACAGGACTCTGCTGTATGAACAGGTGTGTGTGAATGTGTGAGTGGTTCCTTGATGTAAAGACTTTCGAGTGCCTTGAAGGTGAAAAGCGCTGTATCTATACAAAAATGTGACCATGTAATGTTATAAACGTTCTCTCCCTTTCATTTGAATATGAGTGTAAAATAAAAACGTGAATGTAGATGTCTGTGGGCAACTCAGACAAGTCACCATAAGTAATAGTAGACAATATGTGCAGGATAAAATAAAACTTTAGAGTCATCCATTGTATTTTCAGTGCGTTATTGCTCAGTATAATACAGGGGTGTCAAACTCATTTTGGTCCGGGGGCCGTATCCAACCTATTTTGTTATTATTATTATTATTTTTAACTCATGGCATATAAACCCCAAAAATAGCAATAAGTTCAAATATTTGTGCAGAGAAACACAAATCTATTACAAAAATCTTTTTTAATTGATGAACTCTTTATTTTACAAAATATTATAAAACTAGAAAAGCACTCAGAGAGCGCAGACCTCCGCCAAGGACTACCCCCATTTTTTATATAAATTGCGATAAAATCAGTCTTCTGGATCAGATCCGGATCAGCCTTTGGAATATGAAAGAGGATCCCATTGTCCATCCCTGAGTCAAATTTTATGGGGTTTGGTCAATAATTAACCGAGATATTGAGAAACAAAATCTTTGGCCCCATTTACCACAACGTTAACCAAAATTTCAAAGTGATCCAGAATCCAGGATTTCTTCCGGATCACCCCCAAAATGAAATCAGTTCTTCCTTTTCACATTTCCAACAAATCCTGAAAATTTCATCAAAATCGGTCCATAACTTTTTGAGTTATGTTGCTAACAGACAAACAAACAAACAAACAAACAAACAGACAAACAGACAAACAGACAAACGCCGGCAAAAACATAACCTCCTTGGCGGAGATAATTGAACAACCTGAAACTTTAAGAAAAATGCAATTTCAACACAATGTTTTAACATGAACTCGTACGCAAATAGGAATAAGTCAATTTTTCACTCTGCGTCTACTTTTCTCATGTTGGACATTTTTCTGATGAGGGTGTCACGGTCAACAGTCAAAACGATCGTCCTTTAAGAGCGTTTGGAAAGAGACAAGTCTTCATTTCTGCTGCTCTGGTGGGAGGGGCCACGTACAGAGACACTGGAGACCAAATTACCAATATTTAAATAGAAAATATAATTAAAATATTTAGTAGAAAATCAGGGCCTTATGTTTGACACCTAATAGATTAGTTTGATTTAAGAATGCTAAATATTTAAGGGCTCATATTACGCAATTTTCTGCTCTGTGTTATGATGTTATTTCCTCATCACAAACAGAACTGGAGTAGTGTTCTGGCTCCCCCCTGCCTGCACCTGCCCGCCCCTGCCCGCCCCTGCCTGCCCTCTCCCTGCCCCCTGCCCTCTCTGTATGACCGTGCGCTCCTCTTTGGCCTCCGCAGAAGGTTCACGTGGTGATGATGGAGCCCCGTGACGGCTCCAGAGCGATGGGGTCGGCGGCCGTGACTGGGGCACCGCCGACCCCCGTCACCCCCCCCACTCCATGAAGGCTGACGAGAGCGACCGACCGTGGACCGTGCAGACGAAGCAATAACATCTCCATGGAGAAAAACAAGAAAAGCAAACAGAAAAGTTTTTTTTTTTCTATTATTATTTTTATTATACATCTGTACTGAAATAAATGCAAGAGAAATGACTTGTACACAGTAACTCACACATCACAATATAATATAATAATAAATCAAACACACAGTACAGTTTTAGGGAGTATTATGTGTTACATAAGGCTGAAATGTACTGTTGTAGGGAGTATTATCTGTCCAATAATGCTGAGTTGTTGAACAGATGTAGGGGGTATTATCTGTTACATGAGGGTGAGTTGTTGTACAGTTGTAGGGAGTATTATCTGTTATATAAGAGTGAGTTGCTGTTCAGTTGTAGGAAGTATTATCTGTTTCATAAGGTTGAAATGTACTGTTGTAGGGAGTATTATCTGTTCAATAATGCTGAGTTGTTGTACAGTTGTAGGGAGTATTATCTGTTTCATAAGGTTGAAATGTACTGTTGTAGGGAGTATTATCTGTTCAATAATGCTGAGTTGTTGTACAGTTGTAGGGAGTATTATCTGTTACATGAGGGTGAGTCGTTGTACAGTTGTAGGGAGTATTATCTGTTCAATAATGCTGAATTGTTGTACAGTTGTAGGGAGTATTATCTGTTACATGAGGGTGAGTCGTTGAACAGTTGTAGGGAGTATTATCTGTTACATAAGGGCGAGTTGTTGTACAGTTGTAGGGAGTATTATGTGTTACAAAATGGTGAGTCGGTGCACAGTTGTAGGGAGTATTACCTATTACATAAATGTGAGTTGTACAGTTGTAAGGAGTATTATCTGCTACATAAAGATGAGTTGTTGTACAGTTGTAGGGAGTATTATCTCTTACATAAGTTGTAGGGAGTATTATCTGCTACATAAGGCTGAGTTGTTGTACAGTTGTAGGGAGTATTGTCTCTTACATAAGTTGTAGGGAGTATTATCTGTTACATAAAGGTGAGTTGTTGTACAGTTGTAGGGAGTATTGTCTCTTACATAAGTTGTAGGGAGTATTATCTGCTACATAAAGATGAGTTGTTGTACAGTTGTAGGGAGTATTATCTCTTACATAAGTTGTAGGGAGTATTATCTGCTACATAAGGCTGAGTTGTTGTACAGTTGTAGGGAGTATTGTCTCTTACATAAGTTGTAGGGAGCATTATCTGTTACATAAAGGTGAGTTGTTGCACAGCTGTAGAGAGTATTATCCATTACATAAGCGTGTGTTACTGTACAGTTGTAGGGAGTATTATAGCATGAATGTAGCCCTGTATCTCTCAGTGTTTGAATGCCATACTTTTGAACATTCCACACCGAAACGAGCTCCAGAAAAGTCCCACACTGGCCCTTTAACCCTGTCGCCGGAGCTGTTGGCGCGGTCAGCCGGATGCGCCGCTGTCACTCCAATTAGAGCGCTGTATTTATGGCCCCCGCACACACATCTGTCTCCGCGACGCCCCCCCTCAATCAATGGCCCTATGGATCGATGGGGAGACGAGTAGCTGAGAGTACCACGGGAGGACCCCGGGAGGACCACAACTCAGTTTAACAAGCGGCTGGTGCTCCGCGGTGACAGCGCCACGGGGCCACGCGGACGTCTACGGTGGAATGTCGAGCGGTTACCATGGAGACACAAAGTACAAGTTCGCAAAACACAACCTGAGACGGATTTAGATGTGATCAGCCCGATGTTCCCTTCATTTGTTTTTCAATATAAAACCAAAAATAAGAAAATTAAAAAACAACTTCATTATTTGTCTCCAAAACCAAAATGAAAAAAAACACCAACATATTTTTTTCATTTTTAGATTTTGTGTTTAAATGAATAATGGAAAAATGGATAAAGGCCGTTTCCTGTTTTTGTGACTTAAACTACGATGCTGGACTTTTGTGCCGCATACGGACTGAACCAGGACTAAAACAGGTCTAAACCAGGTCTAAACCAGGACTAAACCAGGACTGAACAGGTCTAAACCATCTCTAAGCCAGTATTGAACCAGGGCTAAACCAGGTCTCAGTCCCAGTCTCAGTCCAGGTCTGATCCCGGTCTGAGTCCTGGTCTCAGTCCTCGTTTCAGTCCTGGTCTGGTCCCAGTCTGGTCCTGGTTTCCCGATCACCCGACAGTCTATGCGGGTGCAGGTCTGGGCCAGTCACGACACTCCTGGTTCAGTTCTGAGACAGGGACCAGACCAGGACCGGGACTGAGACTAGGACCGAGACCGGTTTAGACCTGGTTTAAAGCTGGGTTAGACCTGTTTTAGTCCTGGTTTAGTCAGTGTTCTGTTTTTTTCACGATTCATTTAAACACAAAATTGAAAACTGAAAAACAAAAACAAAAAAACAAATCATTATCCGTTTTTTCATTTTGGTTTTGGAGACAAATAATGAAGAAAATTGTTGTTTTTTCGTTTTCTTATTTTTGGTTTTATACACGGATTCTTCTGCACTTTACCTTTGCATAGGCTGAGGGGTCTCAAAACGGTCATTGGGACGAGCTCAATGGCGCATAACTCCAGATTCGCATTTAAGCTCGGCAAGGTACTTCCGGTGTCTCTGGGCCGAATGAGCATGTGCAGTAGTGTCTTGTCGGAGCGCGGCCTCGTGTATCGCGTGATCAGAGCGAGAGGAGCAGAGTGGAGCAGGACCTAACGATTATAAAGCGTTTTTTAAGACAACTGAAGGATTTCGCCCTAAGAAAAAAGTTTATGATCTAAAAACAGGTAAAAATCGCCACAAAATCCCACATTTTTGAAAGTTGTAGGCGCCCTGTCAGACAAACACGAGACGTTTGTGATTACATTGCGCTCTATGAAAAAAATCCTGTCAGCTTCTTCTGGAGGGGCCTGAAAAGAGCCTTAAAAGAGAGTCCAGAAGGATTAAAGGTGTTCACAAACATGTCTCTTTATTAGGCTCACACAGGTACAGATCTCTTGATTCAAGTTGATTCACACAGCGTCTCTCCACGTCACCTCTCCTAGTACAAGAAGAGCTGACAGCTTTATACTGACCGTCTCGTCAGAATATTGACAAACTGTAACTGGTATTTACAGGAAATTCACAGAAATGTTGACCTAGACAGTGTAACCACAGATAGTCATATGTTAAAGAGTTCAGACACTCCCCCTTTATGTCTCATATACATCACAAAGTCCATCATAACATGTCCCAAACTCATTGACATTTTAAAGTTCAGACACTGACTTCTCTTTATGACACATGTACAAGAACATTGAACCCCTTCCACATTGCATGGTGAATTAACATGAATGAAAAACTAAAAATACAGAAATTAATTCCCACAATCCTCTCTCAAACCAGTTGATTTTTTCCGCTGAAGTACCAGTGAGTGTCACTACGTCAACTCGAGAAAGCGACAAGCAGCAACACCCTCCAGATATTTTAATAAATCCATGGTCTGTCTGAGCCGCCATGTTTGTTTTGGTTTGTTTTGGCGCTTCCCCTCTGGCTCAACGCTGCATTGTGAGTTGAACAGTTATTTAACCATCCGTGCCGAGAGTGGGGTCAGTGTAGTATGCGTTTTAGTTTTCAGCCTTGTTTTTTGCATAACTTCTGTGTGTATAATGATTTCTCGCAGCACGGAAATGGTCAGAACAGCTCAGCTCGCTGTGGTGGAGTGTGGTCTGCGGTGGGATAATGGGTCAAATGGCTTTTTAAATGAGCCTAATGAAGTGTCCCATAGAGCTAATGGAGCTGCGGCCGTAACAGGCTCAGGGACAGGACAGGCGCTGGCACAGGCTCTGGCAGGGGCAGAGGCGGCTCATTCTTCATCGCTCGGGGGCTGGGACTCCACGTAAACAAGCCCACACTCGTGAGCCGGTGCTTGTTTCTCGGGGCCGGTGAATTGATCCGTGGACCAAGGAGACAGACTCAGGCTCAGGGTGTGTCTGGCCAAAAAAAAAAAAGTTGCCACCAAAAAAAAAAAAAAAGGTCACACACTCTAATAATTCGTTCGATAAGCTTCTGCAATGTTACAAGATTTATTTACATCCAGTGTTGCGTTAATTTTTCATCAAGATCTTGCATTGATGGTCGAGTCTGACAGTCTTCTCCAGCACATCCCAAAGATTCTCAATGGGCTTAAGGTCTGGACTCTGTGGTGGCCGATCCATGTGTGAAAACGATGTCTCATGCTCCCCGAAACACTCTTTCACAATTTGAGCCCGATGAATCCTGGCATTGTCATCTTGGAACATGTCCGTGCCATCGGGGAAGAAAAAAATCCATTGATGGAATAACCTGGTCATTCAGTATTTTCAGGGAGTCAGCTGCCCTCATTCTTTGAGCACAAACTGTTGCTGAACCTACGCCTGACCAACTGCAGCAACCCCAGATCACAACACTAACCACAGGCTTGGGTCCGGCCACTTTCCTTTCACGAAGACGCCCACTATCCTTCCAGTTTTTAACAAGTGCAATCAGAGATATCAACCTGGTCCCCATGAGGCGTCGGTGGGTCAGTTCATCACCACAGAAGCAGTTTATGAGGAGCCCAGCCCATATCACATGATCATTATATCCACAATACAATGTGTGTATCTGTACAGGCCCATGAACATTAGTGTGATGTTGGTCACACATGAGAATGTCTGTGTTTTACTAGTGTGGAACAAAACTGTCATTTTTCATGAGTTGTGTGTATGTGAGTTGTGTGACTGTAGATCAGTGTGTTGTGTATCACCAGAAAAAGAAGAAATGGAAATTATTTTCATTCCAATTAGTATTTTAACGGCTACACTGAAAGAGAAAGGAACTGTTATAATTTCCGTTTCTAACTGATATAATCAAAACGGAATATTGAGAAGAAAGACTTTATTCTGAGATTTTGAGACACTCCTGTTGCTTTAGCTCGATCCTTCGCAGAGTTATGACCAAAAACACATATTTGACCTTGGTCACCTTGACCTTCAAGTGACCTTGACCAGTTTCAACCTGTAACATCCAGTGTGCCGAGGTTATGTATGTGCCAACTTGTGTGGTGATTGGGTGAATATTTTGGGCCGCAGATGGTTCAGAAATTGCCGAAATTGCCCTATCCTTTATAATGGCGTGATGATTCAATTGACCCGTGTGACCTCAAATGACCTCGGATCATCACCAAACAGGGCACAGGGGGCTTGACCCACGTACCAAATTTGGTGACAATCGGTCCATAAATGGTGGAATTATGGGCGGACACACACACAGACACACAGGGTGAATACAAAACCTCGACAACCCTTTGGTGACCAGGTAAAAATATGTTGGACAGTTGAAATTTTAGTAGTTTTTCTGCAGTCTCTGTAGATGTTTTCTCTGCTTGATGAATGCCAATGATTTGACCCTTCTCTAACAGTCTAACATCGTTTCCACGACCTTGGGATGTATCTTTTGACGTGGCTGTTTAAGAAATGAGAAGCAACTCACTGCACCAGTTGGGGTGAAATAACTTGTTGTCAGCTGAACGATCATTGCCCATGTAGTAATTATCTAATAGGAGGCTCATAACTATTTGCTTTGTTAAGGTGGCAACTTTTTTTTGGCCAGTCAGTGTATTTGCACATAGACCACATCAAACTTGGGACTAATCAAGGACTACATCCAAAACATGAGCTGTAAAAAATACCAGGACTAAACCAAGACTAGAACAGGACCGCACCAAAGCTCAAACCGAGAATAAATGAGAAGCTCTTGGTCACTTGGATAAGTAGATATATAGAGAGATACTTTACTGATCCTGAGGAAAATTCAAGTTTAGTGTCCGTTGTATCTCAGTCAAAGATCTCAGTGCAGTTTAAGAGGAGGACTGGTCAGGGAGGATCAGATCCTGGACTCAGATCAGACTCAGATTCAGCTTTATTGATCCCTGGTGAGGGAAATTCATTCTCTGCATTTGACCCATCCTTCAAACACTGCGGCACCTGTCACGAGGAATGAGCTACTGATGTACAGCTCCCATCTCCAGATCTGGAGCTAGTTTCTGACCTCGCAGCATTAGGATTTGTTCGCTTGACGGTAGGCGGCTACTTTTTTTATTTAACCAATCGCTGCTGTTCGGTTGTGATGTATGTAATGCACCAAATCCTGTAGGAAGAAGGACAATAACCTTGATAAAATTCTGTGTTAAATCCTTGATCTCTGGAATCGTTGACAACCCTGAAGATATGACTTCGTCTACATCAGGGATCTCCAACCTTTTGCGTCCAGTGAGTTACTTTTACAAAATGAAAATGCTGGAGAGCTACTCATTTAAGCAGTTGCAAGAAATTTATTCAGTATAAGAAGGCAAGCCTCAGATGTACAGTTAGATGCCTATAAAACATGAAACCATTTTTCATTTATTAGTGCACAAAGTTTAAAATGAACACATTTACAGTGGTAATTAATCAAATTTGAGTTATTTAGTAAAATACGTATAATTCAGAAATCCGAGCTACAGGTTGGAGATCCCTGGTCTACATCCATCTCAACACTTTGTTTACTGCTGTTGTACCACAAATGCCAGGGATTACGGTGCATTCAAAAACAGCAGCTTACTCCAGGTATATTTTGCTGAGAAGACGACATGGATATTTTTTAAAAAGGAGACATTTCCCTTCATTTGTGCCCATCTTTTACACACAAACAGCACATTCGCCTCTTAAAATGAATCTTTCTACAAACTCTGGCTAGAGTGGAGATTCTGGAAAACTACAGTTTGGTGTTTGGATGTAAAGTGAGATAAACAGAGTTTTAGGAGCTGACGAGCCAAAAGTGCGACTAGTGTTTCCCTTTTGCTCTGATGATGATGATGATGATGATGATGATGATGATGAGGCATCAGAGCAGCAGTCGCATTTCTTCAGGTGCAAACACTTTTCATGTGTTGATGTTTCATATCCATGACCAGAGATGAAAGAGGCTCAGAGGTCAGTGATTTTTTACTTCTTTAACAGATCTGTGGAGAGGCGAGCCCACTCAGTAATTCACGTTTTTCAAGGTGTTTTTGAGTAAAACTTACAACTGTAATGAACTAAATGCTACAGGTTTGAATCTAATCCAAGTGTCGCCCAGAGGCTTGGTGTAGTTACAATGCGCTCGATAACATATTTATGCGGGTTGATGTAAACAAAAACTTTATTGAGCATGTTCCTCTGTGCACGATGTTATTTTGGAAAACGGAGGGAGGGAAATATTCGTTTCTCAACTGCACATCGACCACATCAAACTTGGGAATAATCAAGGACTACATCCGTAACGTGAGTTGTAAAAATGACCAAACCAGGACTAAACCAGGACTAAACCAGGACCACACCAAGCTTTGTGTTAACGTAGCCTCAGCCCTCGTGTCCCAGCTCGAGCCTCCAGCCTAAACTGCTCGCTCTTGTTTGGACGATGGCGCAGGGAGCATCGATTATCGGCTTTTTGTGATGAGCGTTACTTCCTGCTGCAGTTTGGAGGTCAAGTGAAGAGGTCGTGCGTAGAGGCGGGGGCACGGAGGCAGGTGCGGCTCGGCGGGGGCGGTTTCCCCTGTCGCTCTCTGTAAACAGCTGCAGATTTGTGTTGTCCATTGGATTCCGGTTGGTTTGCACACGAGTATTGATCAGCGCTGACGGATGGCCGCGCGTCTAAGTGTGTTTTAATGTTTTTTTAGTCCACAGGGAGCGGCCTGCTCTGAGCTGCACTCTGACACACGCGCCGGACACAAACTCACAAGAGGGCATGGCTTTTGCTCACTCAGAGGTTTTGTCATTATTTTGATGAGTTGTAATAGGTGAGAAAATTCTAATTCAAGATGATTCCAAACAGCACATACGTTTGCAGACTTCATTTCACCACTGATCACATTTACTTCAGTCGGTCGGTCGGCGAGCCCAGCGTCGGGAAACAGGGATGTCCCGATCACATTTTTTTGCCCCCGAGTCCGAGTCCTTTGATTCTGAGTATCTGTTGACATCGAGTCGTGATCCGATACTTTTATAAACATTATCAAATGAACTAAGAGCAAAGAATAAGATCCAGGATGTGTACGGGTTCAGACTGTGTTGATTTTAATGTGTAGTATTTGGGCTGAACTTATTGTGAAAAATCAAATGTCCAAAACTTTAATATTATTCACTTTTCTAACCATGAACCATCATTGTTGAAAATCTTGACTTTTACCACAGTCTGGTCTTGGAATGTGTAACTTAGTAAACTTAATGAACTGGACAAAACAGGAACCAGACCAGAATCAGCTCAGACCTGAGACTCGACTCTGCACAATCTACAGTTTTTATATTTGATGTTATATGTTTGCATTTGCTTTACATTTGAAACATTTAGGCTCGTCTATGATCCAAATAATACAAAATCTTACCAAATAAAAATGAGATGACAAAAGCCCCACAGCCTCTCTCCCCCGGCCGCCACCACATCCACAAACCCACAGAGGAGCAACACCGCAACATCAGTCCCACCGCTCAATAGACACTCCACGCCGCTTTTCCCACCCTCCCCGCCAAAAGCGCCAACTCCGTTATGCAACATGCAAATAAACAGCGCCGTGTGATGACGCCATCGGCCACGCAGGTGTGAATACGGGCCACAGAACCTCAGGTAACAACGCCCGAGTACGGCACAGCCCAAAAGTCCCAGCATAAGTGTGGCTCTAGTACAGCAGGTGCAGGGACACTAAGTGGAAAGGTCAAATCCTGCGCCTCAGTTAGAAAAACAAAAACAAAACTGTTGTGTGCTGTGTGTTATATATGTATATTATTTGTCCGACCTTAACGGCCAAATCCAGATAGAGTCTGCAGTCACGTGATTGGCGCCGATTTCCAATCACGTGATCAGATCAGGACAACCCTATCGGGAACTACACCAGAAGTTGTCATCACATCTTTCCATCGCATCAAATCCTGGTTTGTGACGTAATGTGAATAGAGCCTATACAGACTAAGATTCATTGTGATATTTTGCTAAAAAAGCAAACTGATGAGAGATCAATTTCCCATCTTGATTTCAAAAGTACGATTTTAATACACTCAGTCAGTATTTTCAGATAGGCCTGTCATGATGACACATTTTGAAGCACAATATGATGACGGTGGATCAGGTTTTTTTATAGCACTTTTCACACACCACTTTCATACTAGGCAATGTGGGTGAAGTGCCTTTTCCTAAAGGACACAACGACAGGTTTTGTGACTGGCGTCCCACTGTGGCACCTGATTCTCCCAGCGGTCTCCCATCCAAGTACTAACCAGGCCCGGACCTGCTTAACTTCTGAGATCTGACAGGCTCAGGCTTGGACAAACTGGTACGGCCACATATACCACTACAGAAAGATGTTGTGATAAATGAAAATATTTAAAGTAATTTATGCCACTGACACAAAGCCTGAAAATCACACTAAACCTAATTTAAAAACAGTTTTTATAAAAGGCCTGAGCTGCAACAAAGAAATATTAGAATGAATCAATAATTAAAAATAGAGGTTATTTATTCACCCTCTGCAGCAGCGGCCTTCAACCTTTTTCTTGTGAGGACAGGAAGTAAACATACAGTTTTGGGCCTGGCGGAGGAGGCAGTAGCCAGGCTGGCGCTACCTAGTGCTTCTGCTCAATTTCATTTCTCTCCAGTGACTAGGTCAAGAATCGGAACACACTAGATGGTTTGCAAGAACCCGGATGTTGCAGACTGCGCATTGGCCAGTCAGCGAAGAGCTGAATCAACCTGTGTTGCGACAGCAGACTGCATATGCTAATCTCATTTAGACTTCCTTTGTCAAATACAAACTTCGCAAGTTTATCTCACAGAAATGACAATAATCGTTGACAGACATGTTCACTCTCTGTTTTGTTTGCTGTTGTGCTGGCAATTACTTGGACACCACTGAGCGTTCCGGCGCATTACATACGTCACGACCAAATAGCAGCGATTGGTTAAATAAAAAAAGTACGTGCCTAACATTGAGCGAACGAATCCTAATGCTACGAGGTCAGACGGTTTCTCCGAAGTGAAACCAGCTGATTAATCAGGCAAGGGAATCAGGCCCAACAGAAGCTCAGCTGATAGAGCATCTGTCTACTGATATGAAGGTTGGAGGTTTGAATCCTGCTCTCGACGTAGACATCATTGATAGAGCAATACACTGACTGACTTTGAGTAAATCACTTAACCCACACCGCCCTGAGTGTGTGTGTGTACACTGGTGTGTGAATGTGTTTGTGAATGGGTGAGTGGTTACTTGATGTAAAGTGCTTTAAGTGCCTTGGCGCTCTATACAAATGTAACATTACTACCAGCACAGACTGCTTCACTCTGAACCACAGTTTGAAAAAAATTGTCTGGACCTGTATGACATATTTCTGTTTCAAACCCATATAGAAATAAAAAAAGTTTTCATAAGAAGCGCTTCCTGGACCTCCAGAGGATAATGCACAGTAGATCCAACTCAGTGGTGCTCTTTCGGAAAGGAAGTCAGTAAAAAGATGCAAAAAACCTACTCACTCGTTAAAATAAACTACCTTTATTCATTTACGGCATGTCTTAATGGACGACTTACAAAGTCCTGACGTGTTTTCAGCATTTCTGGCTTTCCTCAGGGGACAAACAACATATAGAGTAATAAATAGAAACAATAAAATTAATTAGTTAAATATAAAATAAAATAACCTAAATATAATCTAATCCAATTAATCAAAAAGAAAAAGGGAAAGATGCGGAACCCTTTACTTAATTTTATTTATTTATTTTTTATTATATTATTTCTTTTTTTTCTTCTTCTTCTCCTTCACCTATTTTAATTAGTTCTGTATTATTATTATTATTTTTTTGTATTTATAATTTTTTTTTACGTTTATTATTATCATTATTATTATTATTAATTTATTGTCTTGTCTGTAGTTTTTAATTTAGGCAAAGAACCTGTCAAGCCACTAAATGAATCCCGCTGCGGTGATGTATAAATGTGTGTCTTGTGGGAGTATAATTTAAAACTGTGGAAAAAATAAAACTGAATTGAAATGAATTGAATTGTAAGAGTAATATACGCCTCACTTACGGTGTTTGCGTCTTTGAATGATCATCTTCTACGTGCAGGAAAAGTAAGTCTACGCCCTTCCTCACAAACTCTCTAAGTTGGGACTAAACTCCAGCGGCTGCTCTAACGTTAACACTGATGAGAGTAGTGAAGGCAATTACAGAAATAAAGCAATTAAGGCTGCTAAATCTTTTGAGGAGGTGTTAAAAACAAAGCGAGAGGGCGACTGAGCGTAGTACAAATGAAGTGTAACAGTGTTTTCATCAGATCAGATCGTCTTAGTCGTTCGCGTGTGAATACATCCGGTTTCGTTCCTTAAAAGTACTTTTCATTTTGTGTATTTCAAACACATTTTACGCAATGTTTAGTTTGAGCGCATTCACATTGTTGTTCCTAATTTTCCGAAGACTAAAAACCCAAACAGGAAACACACAATCGTGCATGCTAATGAAGTTAGTCGGCTCCAGGAAGTCTGTCTCCTATTGACGAGCTTTCACAAAAACACTCACACCTGCCCAATGTTTCTCCGAGTTACTACGCTCACATGCACAGAGGACTCCCACCGTGCCAAAAAACAAAACGAAAAAAACCCCAAAAGCAAATTCAAATCTTTGTTCAGACCAATCTCGTCACGTCAGAGAACCCGGTGGCTATGAGACGTTTAGAAATTAAGCATTAATACTGAAACTTTGCAGCTGTAATTACTAATTTAAACTGGGTAAGACTTTATCAAAAGATCAGATATGCATCATTTTGAGGAGCACATATCCAAGTGGCCTGGGTCACATTTGAAAAAAAATCGGACCATTAAAAGATCAGATACAGGTCACATAGGGGTGAAAAATCTGATTTGTGTCACTTCAGGCTGCAGTCTGAACGTCGCCTCTGACACGTGTCGTCTCTCCAAGCTCATGTTGTTTTGTTTTGGACCACAACGTCAAACTGAAAGTGTAAACTCGTGGAGCTTCAGTGTGTTTATTTGTGCTGTGTCGAGCAGTTCACTCGTGAGTAATGCAGTCCGTAGCATTTCTGAAAATCAAATGCTCAACAGAAATGAGATGTGGCTTATCTGTGTCTGTCAAAAGTGTGGTTTTGTGTATGATAGCTTTTTTTTATTTATTAGCAAGAGAGACGAGATTTTCAAAATCAAAAACTGGGACACTCCCGGTTTGGAGTGATTGGTAATAACAAAACTGTGAAAAGAGCGCATAATTAAGGAAAATTGTTCTGCACTCGGCCCGTGTGAGTCAGCACAGTCACATTTTCTTTGTGCTTTGGTCATTTTTAAGCAGCTTTTCTGTATTTTACCTAAACAAACGTAACACTAAAAGGATCTACAGGTATTTAATAACACTTTCAGGCTGTTTACTGTTCACACTGAAGATCACATACAAGTCACATTTAATTGGAAATGTGAACGACCTCGCAAAAACATTGGATTTCACAAAAAAATCTGAATTGAGCGTTAAGAACTGCAGTCTGAACGTAGCCTAACAGCTTTTATTACAGATTAAAGGTTGTATGGAGGATTTTTTTTTTGTTTCAAATTGTCAATGATAGATTATAGAGATGCAGTAGCCTTGTAATTATGATGACCAAAAAAAAGAGAATAAAAATTCATCAACTCTGGACGTGGTGGGGCTAAACATTTGCCAATAGATAACGACACTGCCTCGTTATCTGTTAGCTGACAGGCTGTCAATCAAACTCCCTACGTTTCTAGCGTAACTGACTTGCCTGCGCCGCCGGTACGTGGTTTACGTACGACTGTCACGCAGTCCACAGACGCAAGACCGCACAGACGCTGTTTACTCCACCAACGCAACAGTTCTTAGCGGCTTTTTTGACCTATATCTTCCTCGCAGTTCGCACAAAGTTTGTTGCAATGGCGACAAGAATCCAGGAGCAGTTAGCCGCAAAAGAAAGTCAGTTTTTGAGGTCGCTGAAAGAAGAAGACAAGGTGAAAAGCAGCGAAGCCAAACTAAGGTGATTCTTGGAGATTCATTCCAGCGATGGTGCGACTGAAGCAGACGCAGGGTCTAAAGACTGACGCACTGGTCCACAAATTACTCCTGGACAGGAAACTTCTGCTTATTATGAAAACGTACTTTTATTTCCAAGAGTTTTTCAGGACACGAATGTGATATCCTATGTCTGAAAACGTAATTTTCAATGCAAAGAAAGACTCCGCTTGCAGCTGTGTGTTGTAGTAGTAGCTTCATTCGCACTGAATCTCCCCCTCCTCTGCTCCTCTCCCCGCTCCCCGTTCCACTCTTCTCCCTGCTCCTCACTTCTCCGCGCACGGAATCTCCAGGCACCGCTCCCCTCTCCTCTCTCCGCTCCCCGCTCCGCTCTTCCCGCTGCTCATCACTTCTTCTCCGCAGCGATGAGGACTTGTTTTCTAGAAACAAACCTGTTTCTGGCGTAAGGAGGAGGAGGGAGGAGGCGTTTCTACGTAGGAGCTGTGGGGGAGGGGGGGTGGTTTCACGCATGCGCAACATTTGAAAAAGGACAAACAGTCGCTGGATTTCTCGTTCCTTGGAAAATCCTCTATACAACCTTTAAACAAAACATTAAGGTTGATTGGTATGGGAAAAGTGTATATATATATATATATATATATATATATATATATATATATATATAAATACATATACTATAATGTGCATAATTTATAAATGTGCATAATTTACTGTGTGTTGATTGCATTCAGCTCAACTGGTAAACCTCTCGACTTTCACATGAGGGATCTGGGTTCAAATCCCCCTCCTATGGTGTGTATAATGTGTATATACTATGATGTGTTTATATAAATATAATCTGTGTATAATATATGTATACTATCATGTGTGTAGGTACTTAGCAGCTGGATGTACTGGATTGTGTGTATGATCAAAATCATAAACTACAAACAAAATTAAAAATTCATTTAATTATTTCAGTGGTGTGAACTCCCAAGTCATAATAAATTTAAAATTGTTGAGTTGCCTTAACAGAAAACAATGAGTCATATTAACTGGAAATATCTGAGTGGAGCTGAAAGAACACTTTTTATTCAAATGTTATCAAAAGGTACAAGCAGCAAACCATCCAACCTTTTAAGTTCTGGAAGATTGTGACTTTTAAGTTCATTAACTTAAAATAATTGAGGAAATCGATTGCTTACATTTTTTTTTTTAAGTTCTGTTAACTTATTTGGGTTTACAGTGTATTATTACAAATTATAGAGGCAAAGTTTGAATGCAAAAGCTAAATTACTAGACGTCCCTGAATGTCTCTTAGCTCCCTGTTTGTATTTATTTATTTCACTGATGTGCTGAGGCCTGGGACACGAGTGGACAGGAGTGAGAAATGCAGATATATGAACAAAGAATGACAAAACCTTCAGATTCATGGTCTTGTGTTTTTTTTCTGGAAACCGAAAGCGTTGAATTGAACGCTCTGATTTGCGGGTTTGATTGGCTCGTCTCTGGTGGCTGGGCCGTGGCTGCTGAAAAGTGAATGAGGCGCGTGAATAAAACATGAGCGCAGCGGTGAGCAGATAACACAACGTCACATGTTCAGTCATTCAGAGGCCGGCGCTACACAGAACCATAACGGACCATAACGCCGCACACTGACCGCGCACAACACACACAAAAACGCCCAGAACTACAGACTCCGTGTAGCCAGAGGAACCACTCGCCTTCACACAAATGGCTGAAAATCTGACCTGCTTTAAAGAGGACCTATTTTCTGCTATATAATAAGAATTTCTGACACCTGTGGATCATTATGTTACAATTTGGACATTGTACATCACAATACAGTGTTCCCTCGTTTACCGCAGGGGGTTACGTTCTAAAAATAACCCGCGATAGGTGAAATCCGTGAAGTAATCAACTTTATATTTCACAATTATTATATCTGTTTTGAGTCTGTAAAACCCCTCAGCACAAACTTTATACACGTTACAACATTTTTTGCATCCTTCTTAAAAGTTATTGCTGCTGTCGTCCTTTTGTTATTTTCCTCCTTCTTTATGTAACGAACCGAAGATTAATTTATTCCATAATGGGGCCGAACAGCGCAAAGTCCTGCACAGGTCCATTTCTGGAGACCCGCACAGGACAGCACCGCACCTGCCCATTAGCCCGAGATTATATAAAACTTTTACGCTGCATTCGCCACAGAGTGAACCAGGACTAAACCAGGACTAACCTAGGACTAACCCAGGCCTGATTCCAAGACTGAAGGGGAGGATTAAACCAGGATTGAACTAGGACTAAAACAGAACTGAACCAGGACTCACTGTCGGGACGGGCTCGGAGGTGACCACAGGAGAAAGGACTGGTGTTCCAGCGCAGAGGTCTCACCGTCTACATACCCACTCGCGTCGGACACGCAGGAACCCAACCCGGTGCAGGACTCTGCAGTGCTTCTACCTTCCTAACTTTTTGTGCAATGGTTAGCATCTTATTCTGCCTTTTGGGTGCAACTGCAAGAGCCTTTGTCGGTGCAAAACGTTTCGTCGACACTGTGGGTTTTGTCGGGGAGAAAACTTCTTCAGAATCTCACGGCTTGCGATCGAACATTTATGTAAATTTGTCAAACTGAAGAGACATGGCACGGAGGAGATTGATTTACAATGGTCTACAGCACAGGTGTCAAACATAAGGCCCGGGGGCCAGATCCGGCCCTCCAAGACCTTTAATGTGGCCCTTGGGTGATTTTCTACTAAAATATTTTAATTATATTTTCTATTAAAATATTGGTAATTTTCTGCGGAGCTTAGCATAGCAGCGTCTCCAGTGTCTCTGTACGTGGCCCCTCCCACCAGAGCAGCACAAATGAAGACTTGTCTCTTTCCAAACGCTCTTAAAGGACGATCGTTTTGACTGTTGACCGTGACACCCTCATCAGAAAAATGTCCAACATGAGAAAAGTGGAGCCGAGTGCAGGATTTTTACAAGAAAAATTTACTTATTCCTGTTTGCATACAAGTTATTGTTAAAACATTGTGTTGAAATTGAATTTTTCTTCAGGTTTCAGGTTCATAATATTATAATATTATAATAAGAAAGATTTCATCAATTAAAAAAGATTTCTGTAATAGATTTGCGTTTCTCTGCACAAATATTTGAAGTTGTTGTTATTTTTGGGGTTTATATGACATGAGTTTTCTGATCCGGCCCCTTTGGGATCAAAGTAGGTTGGATACGGCCCCCGGACCAAAATGAGTTTGACACCCCTGGTCTACAGTCTCTAAACAAATCAGGACACAGGGGGAGGAACATAATGATCGTTCATACACTGTAAAAAAAGACATGTAAAATTGCACTAAAATAAATCTGCAAAAGAATGAGACTGCGAAAGGTGAACCGCAATGTCGCGAGGGACGACTGTATTGATCTTAACAACTTAATAAAAGCAACAAGACACACCACTGACTTCTGCACCAGTATCCGTAAACGTCATCACAACAAAGCGCCGGATGCTGAGGGCCTCTCCTGTGGAAAGCTGCACATCACACCAGCGAGGAGCAGAGTCTTTTTCAGTTGTGCCAAAATGACTCATCATGACTGATTCATCAGATGGTTTTACTTTGTGGAAACCGTCTGACCTCGCAGCATTGGGATTCGTTTGCTCGACGGTAGGCGGGTACTTTTTTTATTTAACCAATCGCTGCTGTTTGGTTGTGGTATATTAAGCTTTTCCCAAATCCCGTAGGAAGAAGGGCAATAACGTCTTTCTCCTTGATAAAATTCACCAAACATTCTCTTTGTTCCGGCTTTAAATCCTCGATCTTGGGAATCGTTGCCAACGCAGACTGCACCTAATGTAAAGACGCCAAGGCCAGTTCTCCGTTTTCTCTTGTGTGTGTTTAAACATGTGTGACTGTTACTCGAAGATCCAAATAATGCATCTGGAGAAGTTGATTTGTACTCTGATACTCGTTACAAGTGACAGCACAGAACCATTTACATTAGGAACAAATTACGAGAGGCTTTCAACTGCAAAGAGTAAGAAACAGCCTGGGTAATATGGCTCCGTTCAGACTGCAGGGCTTAATGCTCATTTGGGATTTTTTTGCGAGGTGATTCACGTTTCCAATTATATGTGACTTGTCTGTGATCTCCAGTGTGAACTTTAAACGCCCCAAAAATGTCCTGCATGCGCACCGGAGGACACGACGACGTCACACACATAGTGAGTGCGCTCAGTGTTTACGGAGGTCGCCTAAACGCTGTAGCTTGATTCATCTGTTGGTTTCACTTCATGGAAAACCGTCTGACCTTGCAGCATTAGGATTCGTTCACTAGGCGGGTATTTTTTGTGTGTATTTAACCAATTGTTGCTGTTTGGTCGCAACAAATCCCGTAGGAAGAAGCTCAATAACGTCTTTCCCCTTGATAAAATTCACCAAACATTCTCTTTGTTCCGGCTTTAAATTCTCAATCTCGGGAATCGTTGCCAACAAACCATCTAGTGTATTCCGATTCCTGACCTAGTCGCTGGAGAGAAATGAAATAGAGCGGAGGCACTAGCAGTAGCTGAATCCTACGTGTATCACAGATTAGGAAAATAAATCTGGAAAAGTAAGTGAGTACAGAGCAGTGGTTTTGTTATTTACAATTTTACAATTTAGCGTTTCATAATTTACTTATTTTACCTGCAGCGGGGGCACTTCGGGCAGTTTTGAAAAAGGTCTAGAAGAGGAGTGTCTGTGTTTAATCTTTAATTAAAGTGCACTAAACATAAATAATCCTTCCAAAATGAACATTAAAAGAGAAGAGTGCACGATAAAAACCTTTCAGTCGTAAGTGGCTAAACAGAACTGTGAGCCTGGATTTAAATATTGTGTTTCAACCAAGAGTAGACCCAGGCCCACTGAACCAGAACTGAACCAGAACTGAACCAGGACTGAACCAGAACTGAACCAGAACTGAACCAGAACTGAACCACGACTGAACCAGGACCACAGAAGGACTAAAAAGGCAGTGAGCCGGTCCCTGAAGTCCCTGAGGTGTGAAATGGTTCATATGGCCAGTGTTGGGGAGTAACAGATTACATATACCGGAGTTACGAATTATGAGTAACTGTATTCAGTTACAGTTACTGTTTCAGTGAGAGGTAATTGGATTACAGTTACTTTGCTGAAATAAATGGATTACATGATGGTATTTTCCTGTTTTCACATTTCGGGCTATATCCCTTTTTTTTTTTTTTTTTTTTTCCACGGTATTCCACTCATTGCCGGACACTGAACCAGGACTAAACCAGAACTAAAACCAGGTAAAAAAACAGGTCTAAACCAGGTCTAAAACAGGTAAACCAGGACTAAAACCAGGTCTAAACTGGGACTAAACCAGGACTAAACCAGGATTAAACCAGGTCTAAACTGGGACTAAACCAGAACTAAACCAGGATTAAACCAGGTCTAAACTGGGACTAAACCAGGTCTAAACCAGGACTAAACCAAGTGTAAACCAGGTCTAAACCAGGTCTAAACCAGGACTAAACCAGGTCTAAACCAGGACTATAACCAGGTCTAAACCAGGTAAAAAAACAGGTCTAAACCAGGTCTAAAACCAGGTCTAAACCAGGTCTAAACCAGGTCTAAAACCAGGACTAAAACCAGGTCTAAACTGGGACTAAACCAGGATTAAACCAGGTCTAAACTGGGACTAAACCAGAACTAAACCAGGATTAAACCAGGTCTAAACTGGGACTAAACCAGGTCTAAACCAGGACTAAACCAAGTGTAAACCAGGTCTAAACCAGGACTAAACCAGGTCTAAACCAGGACTATAACCAGGTCTAAACCAGGTAAAAAAACAGGTCTAAACCAGGTCTAAAACCAGGTCTAAACCAGGTCTAAACCAGGTCTAAAACCAGGACTAAAACCAGGTCTAAACTGGGACTAAACCAGGACTAAACCAGGATTAAACCAGGTCTAAACTGGGACTAAACCAGAACTAAACCAGGATTAAACCAGGTCTAAACTGGGACTAAACCAGAACTAAACCAGGATTAAACCAGGTCTAAACTGGGACTAAACCAGGTCTAAACCAGGACTAAACCAAGTGTAAACCAGGTCTAAACCAGGACTAAACCAGGTCTAAACCAGGACTATAACCAGGTCTAAACCAGGTAAAAAAACAGGTCTAAACCAGGTCTAAACCAGGTCTAAACCAGGTCTAAAACCAGGACTAAAACCAGGTCTAAACTGGGACTAAACCAGGACTAAACCAGGATTAAACCAGGTCTAAACTGGGACTAAATCAGAACTAAACCAGGATTAAACCAGGTCTAAACTGGGACTAAACCAGGTCTAAACCAGGAATAAACCAAGTGTAAACCAGGTCTAAACCAGGACTAAACCAGGTCTAAACCAGGTCTAAACCAGGTCTAAAACCAGGACTAAAACCAGGTCTAAACTGGGACTAAACCAGGATTAAACCAGGTCTAAACTGGGACTAAACCAGGACTAAACCAAGTGTAAACCAGGTCTAAACCAGGTCTAAAACCAGGTCTAAACCAGGACTAAACCAGGTCTAAACCAGGACTATAACCAGGTCTAAACCAGGTAAAAAAACAGGTCTAAACCAGGTCTAAAACCAGGTCTAAACCAGGTCTAAACCAGGTCTAAAACCAGGACTAAAACCAGGTCTAAACTGGGACTAAACCAGGACTAAACCAGGATTAAACCAGGTCTAAACTGGGACTAAACCAGAACTAAACCAGGATTAAACCAGGTCTAAACTGGGACTAAACCAGAACTAAACCAGGATTAAACCAGGTCTAAACTGGGACTAAACCAGGTCTAAACCAGGACTAAACCAAGTGTAAACCAGGTCTAAACCAGATATAAAACCAGGACTAAACCAGGTCTAAAACCAGGACTATAACCAGGTCTAAACCAGGTAAAAAAACAGGTCTAAACCAGGTCTAAAACCAGGTCTAAAACCAGGACTAAAACCAGGTCTAAACTGGGACTAAACCAGGACTAAACCAGGATTAAACCAGGTCTAAACTGGGACTAAACCAGGACTAAACCAGGTCTAAAACAGGATTTAACAGGACTAAATCATGCTGCATGGACCGTGTCTCCTCTTCTTCTATCAATAATATTTTTTATTTGGTTCAGTAAAGTCTGTTTTTTTTAATTTTCTTTTACCAGACAAAACATCTTATGTGAAGATTTCCTCGTCTTTGCTTCTCTACAGCAAATCAAGTAATCCAAAGTATTCAGATTACATTACTCACTTTAAGTAATTTAATGGATTACGTTACAAACTACATTTTGGTGTATGTAATCTGTAATCTGTAGTGGATTACATTTTAAAAGTCACCTTCCCAACACTGCATATGGCACTGACATGTCACAGAGCTGCTTGAGTAAATTCTACTTTTAAAGACTTGTGCATAATTAACGCGATAATCAATAAGACAAACCCCGTGCCAAGAAACAAAACAAAACAAAACAAAACAAGATTCTGTTCGATTCTTTTGTTACTCGACACAAGAAAACACAAGTGTAAAAGTGTCAAAGTGTCCCTCACGCTTGAACTCCACTGATTAAAGCACTTTTAATGAACTCGTCGCTGCTACGCCGCTTGTCCAATCCGCGCGAATGCATGACGGTGCATATCGAGGGCTGGGCTGCAGACACACACACACACACACACACACACACACACATAACACACACACACACAGAGCACACACACGCGCGCCTCAACCTGTCTGTGCACGCGCGTACGTCGCCTGCACGTCTCTCCCCGCGCTCCTCTCCTCTCCTTCCTCACTATCGCTCCGGTTCGCCTTCTCACATCCACGCCGCTCGTCCTCCTCGCCTCTCCGCGCCGCAGAGCCTCCTCCCCCGCCCCCCGCCGCCCCTCCGCTGTCCTCGCTTCCCCTCCCCGGATCTCAGGGCGTGGATGGCGGCCGCTGGGAGCCCCGGAGATGCGCACGATGCCCGGGAGACGAGGCTGCTGGTAGGTGGTAGGTGGCGTCTGTCTCCGGTTCGGCGTCTCCGCTCGCGTCCTCCTTTTGTCTGCGCTCGGGAGCAGCGTCTGGGGGAGCACGCATTTATGTTGTTTATCATGTTCCGAGACGCTGCTTTTTGATTGGCATCTTATTGTGTGGATTGGGTGATTTTGTTGCGAAAAAAAAAAAAAAAAAAAAAAAAAAAGGGTGAGGGTTGGGGCCAGAGCGCTGCGTAATGCTGCTCTCCTCCTGAGCGCGGTTGTTTGGCTGTTTACCTCAAAAGTCTCGGCTCTGGTCCGGGTTTAGGTCCAGGTCTCGGCGCTGGTGAAGCCCCCTAACGCTAGTCCGGACTCACCTGGGTTAGAATGCTGACGTAAGGACGATATAGTCACGTTTTTTTGGTTCTCGGCAGTCATGACTAACTCGCTATGGCCCGCATTTGTTTGAGTTTGGTCCCTTTGTTTAAACCGGGCCGGTCTGGTTCTGCCCATGCACAGATTTGGAATAAGAATGATGCTCATCTTATCAGTGTTAGTCCTGGTTTAGACTTGGCCCTGGTGTAAATCCAAGTTAAAACCTGGTTCACATGTAGTTTGGACCCTGTTTTAGACCTGGATTAGTTCTTAAAGCTCAAGTATCTACTGTCTATATCCCTCTTGGTTTGTGTGGGCTCAGAGTTAGTCTTGTTTTGGTCTATGTCAGGCTGTGTTGACCAGGTTTAGTCCTGGTTCAGACCCACACGCAGAGAATATGAGGAAGTGTGTCTTATTTTTATCACGACTCTTTTGGTGCAGGAAATAATGCTGCGATTTACCAATATCCAAACGTTTAAAGGAGATAAACTGAGCAAACCAGGCGTGTATCCTGTTGGAACAGAGTGCTCCCGTCGTGATCTCACTCCAGTATTTTGAGTGATTCATGCATTTTTACAAATCCTGCACTGTCCAGCGTTTGAGGCTTGAGTATTCGGAAAATTTCTGTTTTCAGCGACCCTCTATCCCCACCCACTTTTTAGTACTTAGTTGAATTATTAAATATGGGTTGAAAAAACGACTTGAAACTAACATTAGGCGACACAGAGGCGCAGATGTTAGTGGAGTTTGCACGTTCCCCCCGTGTCTGTGTAGGGTTCCTCGGGGTGCTCCGGTTTCGCCGACATCTCAAAACTGTAGACTCTCCTGAACATGAGATTTGAAACTCGGTGGGACTTTCCAGATTACATAAACAGGAATAAATAAACAATGGAAAAAAAAAAGTCTGTGACAGTGAAATGCCGCTGTTGAAGCTGGACCTGTCAGTTCAACTCATCGTCATGAACCTGCTTCTGTTATTAAACTGTTTTAGATCCAGGACTTAAAGGGATAGTTCGGGTTTTTTTTGACATGAATCTGTATGTCATCCCCGTGAGCAATGTCGTGCATCAACACTGACTTTACCCCCGACAGCGTCCGGTGAGCCGAGACCCTGGCCGTTTTCAGTGCTGATGAAAGTAGTCCGGCAAGTTGGCTGGGGACAGTGAAATAAAGCCTTTTTCTTCTCAAAACAATATGTGTTCAAAAGAGCGATACATTTGCATCACTAAACCTTCGTCCTCAAAAAAGTCAGACCTCATAATAGCTTGGCACTATTTTCTTTCCGTTCGTATCACTGCGCGCTGCCCACAGGTGACAGCCGTGCCTGGTTCTCTTTGTTTACTACTTGGAATGTTAGAGACAACATGTCTGATTATGACACCGACGATGAAGACATTGCCTGTATCACAAAGCCAAGGGGATATTCTTATGTATCTTATACAAGCTTATATACTTATGGCTCTAGCTCTCACGTTAGCTCTCTCACGAACAGCTGAAGAAAGTGATGGATCCGTGTGCGGCTGTCACCTGGCAGCAGCGGGCAGTGATACGAACGGAGAGAAAATAGTGCCAAGCGATTATGAGGTCTGACTTTTTGGAGGACGATGGTTTTGTGATGCAAACGTCTCACTCTTTTGAACACATATTGTTTTGAGAAGAAAAACGCTTTATTTTACTGTCCCCAGCCAACTTGCCGGACTACTTTTGTCAGCACTGAAAACGGCCAGTATCTCGGCTCACCGGACACTGTCGGGGGTAAAGTCAGTGTTGATGCATGACACTGCTCACGGGGATGACTTAATCCAAAGAACGAAGACTTAAAAGTGTTAGAACTGTTCATTCTTTTGTAGTCTGCACTGAAATGGAGCAAAGGATCATGGTCTATGTAGTTCCCTCTGTCTTTTTTTTATATATCGCTGCACGATAACTCTTAATTTAAGCAAAGACACTTGTGATTCGATATATTATGATGGTCCACGATCAGTGTTGGGAAGGTGACTTTTAAAATGTATTCCCCTACAGATTACAGATTACATACCCCAAAATGTAGTTTGTAACGTAATCCATTAAATTACTTAATGTAAGTAACATAATCTGAATACTTTGGATTACTTGATTTGCTGTAGAGAAGCAAAGACTAGGATATGTTCACATAAGAAGATTTGTCTGTTAAAAGAAAATAAAAAGCCCAGACTTCACTTAACCGTATTAAAAATATTATTGATAGAATGGTTTCGTCCTGTTAAATCCTGTTTTAGTCCTGGTTTAGATCTAGTTTAGACCTGATTTAGACCTGGTTTAGATCTAATTTAGACCTGGTTTAGATCTAGTTTAGACCTGGTTTTAGTCCTGGTTTAGACCTGAGTTCTGTCCTGGTTCAATCCTGATTTAGTCTTGGTTTAGACTTGGTTTTAGACCTGGTTTAGTGTCCGGCAATGAGTGGAATTACTAAAAAAAAAAGGGATATAGCCCAAAATCTGAAAACAGGAAAATACCGCCATGTAATCCATTTATTTCAACAAAGTAACTGTAATCCAATTACCACTCACTGAAACAGTAACTGTAACCGAATACAGTTACTCATAATTTGTACTCTGATTACGTAACTCTGGTACATGTAATCTGTTACTCCCCAACACTGTCCACGATATTATTGTGAGAACTTTGACGATACAATATCACAGTATTTCGGTTATTGTTACATCCCTACTGTTTTTAAATAGACATAGTTAACGCTCTAGACGCCGCCTTCCAAATAGGAAGTTGGGATGTGGCTCTTCTGGCTCCTTCTGACTCTGGCTCCCGTTGATTTACATTAGAATATTGTCGCCCCCCTTCATCATTTTGCTCTTAAAACGTTCGTATTAACCCAGTCTACTTGATCTTGGTGTTTTTTTTCTTCTATTCTGTCCATTTAAATAAATCCTCACCAAACTTTTTTTCTCTGGGGGCCACATTTTCACTCCTGACTGTGATGGGGGTCAGGGTCGGGTCGGTCGTGTAACAGAATTATTTGACGCTGACGATGCAGATTATATTCTATGAAAACCGCCACACTTTCTTTACACATCAGACAAACTGCACGCTCCTGAACGCACTGAACAAAAAAATAATCGGTCGTCCACTGTTCTTTGAAAACTCGGCGCTCTCTGTCAACGTTTCGTACTTTAACAAGAGTCATTTTGTTGTTCTTAACTGCACTACAGAACTCTGCACGTGCGTCGACTGTCACCGTTTGATCTCGAGTTTATCAAAGTTGTTGAAAATTCGCTGGCAAATGTAAATACGTCATATAAGTATTTAAATGTAAATGCTTCATATAAATACCAAAAACAAAATGCAGATGTGTTATTATTTGCCAAAAAGTAATTTAAAAAAACAGGCCATGACAACTTTTGAGGATCGTCTCATAGGGCCAGTTGAAGTGGTGGGGGTCAGAGGGACTGGGGGGTCGGTCACAGGGGCGTAGAGGGCCAGATTCAGCCCGCGGGCCTTAGTTTGATGACCCCTGACATACAGCCTCACTCCACATTCGCTCCTGTACAAACATCGTGAGCTTTGTTTGAGTGACGCTGAAAGCTTTGGGTGACGTCACATACACTTAGTCCACTTTTTTATGTTGTCTGTGGTGTGGAGTGAATGAAAACTGATCTGTAAATCACCTGGATGAGTAAAATGGAACTTCGTAAATCCAGTGCATACATGACAATACATGACGACATATTAATTTGTTCATTTCAAACGATAGATGTAAACAGACGACAGAAGGGTTCAACATAACTGTCTTTAAAAGGTGCTGATTAGTAGAGGTTTAGTTTAGTTTAGTTTATTGTACTTATTTAGTGTCATGCACCATTTAATTGGTGCCCGTGCATTTCATTTTCAATGTCCTTTAAGTCGCACAGAGCACAAGTGCGCTCCTCCTCTAGGACTGAGTGGAAGCGTCTCGTCTCCAAGGCCAGAGGCAGAGTCCCACACCTCAACTGGGCACATACTGACCTCTGACCTCTGCTCAAGTTCAGGGTGATGTACGGCTCAGGTCCAAAACTGTCTTTAATTAAGATATATGTTCTTAATTTTGGTTTACATAAAATTTCATTGTGCCACTTTTGTTTATGCTTATCAAAGTAAATGTTCCTCGCTTGTCGTTTGACACTACAGATTAACTTATTTCTGTAAATAAACCGGAGATCTGCACTCACAAAAATGTTCTCAACCTCTCTGCTCCAGTAGAGGATCGGAAGCAACGTTTGCGATAATGTTGTTGTTAGGGATGGGCATGAATAGTTGATTAATCGATAATTGATCGTTAAGAATTTCATCGATTACGTTCATTTTAATCGACAAACTGAATGTAGGTTGCTGTGCGTAATGCGTGACCAAACGGGTCCGTACATGTGTCTCTGCACTCAGAAGGAGCGAGACACAAACAGTGGGTCAGTCTGCAACGTACCGAAGCACAAATGTGTATTTAACGATGACTTCTACAAGAAATTCCAGGCTTTCCGTTGCGTTCGGGACAAGTGTGAGTCCATGTGCACAGTGTATAAAGCAGCACATATGTTTCAGTGTCCAGTGGGAAAAAGTTTTTCCAGGTGAGAGTCGCTCAATGTCGATGACGAGTCCCCACCTCCCTCCCCCCGTACGCTGTCCTGGTTTTGACAAATGCAAATATGTGTGAAGAATCCCTCAGTCGTCCAGGTAGAATCCATGAGGAGAAAATTCAGTTTGTCGACTGGAAAAAAATTAGTTTGGCTGCGAAACGTCTTCAACCAAACTAACTTTTGTCCAGTCGATAAACTGAATTTTCTCCTCAAACGCAAATATGGTCACACTAACCTGTATTCTACTGAGTCATGTCTTTTAATCTGACAGAACTTGAACTGCATCGGTGCACAAGAGCTGTTTTTTTTTCTTCACTTAGTTTATGCAAATTAGCCATGCGGTTTTAAGTTTTGTTTCTGTGAGAGTTGTGCAAATCTGCATTAAACACATTATAATGTCAAACAGGCTGATGTGGCTCTAGAGTCGTTACGGTTTATATGTCGTTAAAGTTGAGTTTATTTATGCAGATTAGTAGTGCAGATAGTAATAATAATGATGATGATTTTAATATAAAAACATTAATGCTTAATCGATAATCGAGCGATAATTCTCCCTACGATCGATTAAGAAAATTTAATTGAATGCCCATCCGTTGTTGTTGTATCCTGTGGCACGACACTTCAACCTTTGCCTGTGGATCTGTTTGAAAAGTGTCTGTGGAGCGCGGTAACACTCAGAAGAAAGCATTAGTGTTGTGCAGCTTTTACACACTCTCACAGGATTCATTTACTTCAGTCTGTAACCTCGCTCCTCTTCCTCTCTCCTCTTCTTCTCGCCGCAGGTATGCTGGTGCTGACCTCCTCGGGGCCCCGGAGCACGCGGCGGACAGGGGACATGGGCAGGTGTTGTGAGGGCAGCAGGATCTCTCACCATGGGGCTGCGCTCCAGGACTAGTGCCGGAGGGGACAAGGGACCCCAGCAGACGCCCCCTGCTGGCGGCACAGCGTCAGAGGTGGGGGAGCGCGATGGGGCCATGCTGCTGGCCCCCGGGCGGGACGACCCAAAGCGGCCTCAGCACGTGGGCTTCGGGCTCCTGGCCAAGACCCCCCTGGACTACGAGAGGCCCCACAAGAGGAACCACATCCGCAAGAGGAAGGCCCAGAACCTGATCTACGACGCGCTGGAGCGGCCCCGGGGATGGGCCCTGCTCTACCACGCCTTTGTGTGAGTACCTCTGCACCTCTGCACGGGGCCCCACTACAACACACGTGTGCGAAAGGGTCATACTATATTAAACTGTCCTGATCCGATACTGGTATTGAATATCACGATCCAAATATTAATTAAGTCAGTATCCAGAATCTGTGTATCATTCATTCATTCGTTTTTTCAATATAAAACTAACAATAAGAAAACAAAAAACTTACTATTTTCTTCAATATTTGTCTCTAAAACAAAAATGAAAAAAACAAATAACGATTCTTTTTTTTTTTTTTCAGTTTTCGATTTTGTGTTTAAATCAGTGATGGAAAAAAACGGATTATGACCGTTTCCCGTATCCACGTGACTTAAACTGTGTTGCGGGACTTTTGTGCCACATACGGACTGAACCAGGACTAAACCAAAACTGAACCAGGATTAAACCAAAATTAACATGATTAAACAGGATTGAACCAGGACTAAACCGTTTTCAGTATTGGTCTGGTCCCGGTCTGGTCCCAGTCTGGTCCTGGTCTGGTCCCGGTCTCAATCCCGGTCTCAATCACGGTCTGGTCCTGGCCTCAGTCCCGGTCCCAGTCCCGGTCCCGGTCTCAGTCCTGGTCCTGGCCCCGGCCTGGTCGTGGTCTCAGTCCCAGTCTCAGTCCTGGTCTCAGTCCCAATCTCAGTCCCAGTCTCAATCACGGTCTCAATCATGTTTGGTCCTAGTCTCAGTCCTGGTCCTGTTCCTGGTCTAAGTCCTGGTCTCAGTCCTGGTCTCAGTCCCAGTGTTAGTCCCGCTCTCAGTCTCGGTCTGGTCCCGGTCTGGTCCTTGTCTCAATCACGGTCTGGTCCTGA
Source organism: Boleophthalmus pectinirostris (assembly GCF_026225935.1). Classification (NCBI taxonomy): domain Eukaryota; kingdom Metazoa; phylum Chordata; class Actinopteri; order Gobiiformes; family Gobiidae; genus Boleophthalmus; species Boleophthalmus pectinirostris. Next base: position 33,722,196 of record NW_026571095.1, on the reverse strand, counting down.
TCTGGTCCTGGCCTCCGTCCCGATCTGGTCTCGGTCTAAATCCTGGTCTTGGTCCCGGTCTGTTCCCAGACTCTAGTCATGATCTCAGTCCCGGTTTGGTCCTGGACCTGGTTCAGTCCTGGTTCAGTCCGTCGTCACAGTTTATCGTCGTTATCCGTTTTTTTTTTCCATTTTTCATTTAAACACAAAAATCAAAACCCGAAAAACCAAATCGTTATCCGTTTTTTCATTTTGATTTTGGAGACAAATAATGAAGAAAACAGTTGCTTTTTCATTTTCTTATTTTTGGTTTTATTTCGAAAAACGAATGAACGAACGACACACGGATTATCCAGGTTTGACTTAAATAAATCAACATAGGATTATTTCGTGATCTTGGTTTGATTTTGTGTTTTTCTGTGCCGTTAACAAACACAGAACACGTGTGGATGAGTTCTGTCTTATTTTATTTTTGTGCAGAGGAAATAAATTCTGTTTTCTGCCATAGTATCGGAGTTTGTATTGGTACTGAAAAAGCTGGATCGCTGCATCTCTGATTATAACTATAAAGCTGTTGTCCTTTGATCGATTCAGTTGATTTATTCGATAATAATAACCGTTCAGGGCTTCACGAGTGCGTGGTTTAGCCTGACACATTTTGTATATTTGAGCGAGACTTTCTGTTTTGCCGCACAGATGTTAAACAGGTTTGTAGATTATCTCAGGAAATCCCCGTCCATGTGGCTGGTCGAGCGCAGGACGAAGCCAAACTGAAACGACGACAGCGGATTTTGTGTAACATACGATGAGTTTATCCTAAAGAGTTTACTGCAGAGCTTTGCCTTGAGTAGGGACAGGCGATATATCGGTTTCATTATTGGTCCGATATTGAACATTTAGCGGAAATCTGACTCATGCGTCTGTCTTACTTTGTTTTGAAAATGATCTGCTACACTCTTGACTTGAGTTTTTTATCACACCGTGCTTCTTCATGAAAAAGAGACATTGTTTTGTGCTGTGTTTTATTTGCTCTTGTTTGAATATTTCTTGGAGAACACAAAATGGCAAACCTGGAAACGCTCCTTTTTGCTTGTGCTTGTAACAAAACTTTCTCCAGACTCACTTGGATCAGTTCTGCTAATGTGAAGACTGTAGTTTGACAGATTCAGGCCACGTTTACACTGAAACGAATCGCCGTATCGGAAATGATCTGCGTCCAGACACGTCGTTTCCGTGTCCGCAAGTCTTCTCTATCCACGCAGCTTCGAGCACATTTGTTTACTTTTTACAGAAACGAAACTTAAAACCACATGGCTAATTTCCATAAACTGAGCGCTCAGAAAAACAGCTCGCTTCTTGTGCGCTGATGCGGTTCAGCTTCTGTCGGACTAAAGGACACAGCTTAGTGGAATATGAGTGTTCTTTCTGTGACAGAGGGGTGTTCTGCTGATGGTGAGTCTGTTCTGTGTTTCTATCACGTTGGAGATGATTCATGTTAAACTTTTCAGAGATTATACGGTACGATCATATGCATAAACCGTTTATATATTCTAGCCTCTTAGTGCTTTGGTGGGGAATTACTTCGCGGTGCACAGACCTAAATCAGTGTATCAGCGTTTTCAGGCGTCCACACAGTGCTGGATCAGATCTGTACTCAGATGAATTCGTGGGAGCTGTCGGCACCAGATCGTTCCGTCTCTGGAGCCGTTTTCAGTTGGATTAGTGTGAACGGACACTGCATCCGCAACCAAAACGACTCGAATATGTACCAGTGTGGATGCGGCCTGAGCTGAACCTCCTGAGGTTTTATTTCAATTTTAAAAATGTTTGCAAAATTCTGCCAACGTTACAGAATATAGGGTCTATAACTATTCATTAAAATAATCTTTTATGAGTTTTTAACTGTGTTTGAATTGTGTTCCTTTATCATAAGCTCACTCAGAGTTATGTTTGTATTGATTTTTGATTACTTGAGTGCTCTTGTATTATTCTGCATCTGAGACTCACAACAGCATGTCTGTATTTGTTCTGTACTTCAGTTTTGTTGTAATCTGCCCTTTAGTTACGCTATTG
>NW_026571095.1:33705144-33715144 GCF_026225935.1 Boleophthalmus pectinirostris | reverse complement strand
GGTTTTGTCCCAGTGTTTAGTCCTGGTTTAGTTTTACAGTTTTAGACCTGGTTTAGTCCTGATTTAGTCCTGGTTTAGTCCTGATTTAGTCCTGTTTTAGTTCTGGTTTTTCTTCTGGTTTAGACCTGGTTTTAGACCTGATTTAGTCCTGGTTTTAGTTCTGGTATAGTTTTACTCCTGATTTAGTCCTGGTTTAGTCTTGGTTTAGTCCTGGTTTTAGTCCTGGTTTAGTCCTGGTTTTAGTCCTGTTTTTAGACCTGGTTTAGACCTGGTTTTAGTCCTGGTTTAGTCTTGGTTTTAGTCCTGTTTTAGACCTGGTTTAGTCCTGTTTTAGACCTGGTTTAGTCCTGGTTTAGTTCAGGTTTTAGACCTGTTTTAGACCTGATTTAGTCTTGGTTTTAGTCCTGGTTTTAGTTCTGTTTTTAGTCCTTGTTTAGTCCTGGTTTAAACGTGGTTTATTCCTGGTTTAGTTTTGGTTTCCACCTGTTTTTAGTCCTGGTTTAGGCCTGGTTTTAGTCCTGGTTTAGTTCTGGTTTAGTCCTGGTTTAGAGAGACAACAATATTTGCGATGAGGAAACAACAGAAACGGTGTGACTCGGGCCTTTTATCGGAGCTGGAGACAGGGGAGAGTTTTCAGGTGGAGTTTGCTTTGTATCTGTCAGATTGCAGATTATTTTTCGTCTTTGTTTATGTTCATATCTCTGTGATTAACGGGCTCGTCCATGAAACAAAAACTGGCACGCGGCTCCTGGCACCCACCCGGCTCTTGGCGCTCGAGTCTCGGCTCACGATTCTTCTCCGTCTGAGTCTGAGTCACGGTGGATCCTCGTGTGTCGCGTGTGACATGTGAGCGATGAACCATCAGTCCACGCTCCCCAATATGTCACTCCATCTGTGTCAGACCTGGAGGACAGAGACGGGGAGAGACGGAGGGAGGAGAGGAGGGAGAGACGAGTCCCTCCATCTGGACCTATAGCAGACCTGGAGAAAAGAAAGAGGGAGAGAGGAGAGGAGAAGAGAGGAGAGAGAGATGAGTACCTCCAGCTGAGTGTGTCAAACCTGGAGAAAAGAGAGAGGGAGAAGGAGGGAGGAGAGGGAGAGAGAGGAGAGGATGGGAAGGTGTGTCTCTCCATCTGGACCTTTCTCAGACCTGGAGAAAAGAGAGAGAGCAGCAGGGAGGAAGAGAGGGAGGAGAGAGAGAGAGAGAGAGAGGAGAGGATGGGAAGGTGTTGTCTCTCCATCTGGATCTATGTCAGACCTGGAGAAAAGAGAGAGGGATGGTGAGGGAAGAGAAAGGAAGAGAGGAGAGGAGAAGAGGGAGAGATGGGTCTCTCCATCTGGACCTTTATCAGACCCGGAGAAAAGAGGGAGACCAGCAGGGAGGAAGAGAGAGAGAGAGAGAGAGTGAGAGTCCTTCTGTCTGGACATGTGTCATACCTGGAAAAAACAGAGAGAAAGAGAAAGAGGAGAGGAAAATGGGTCCCTCCATCTGGACCTGTGTCAGACCTGGAGAAAAGAGAGAGAGAGAGGCAGGGAGGGAGGAAGAGATGGAGGAGAGTGGGAGAGAGGAGGGGAGGGAGAGATGAGTCCCTCCAGCTGAGCGTGTCCAACTTGGAGAAAAGAGAGAGGGAGAGGGAGGGAGGAGGAGGAGGAGGAGAGAGAGGAGAGAGAGAGAGAGAGAGGAGATGAAGGGAGAGAGAGAGGAGAGGATGGAGAGCTGTGTCTCTCCATCTGGACCTGTGTCAGACCTGGAGAAAAGAGAGAGGGAGAGGCAGGGAGGAGAAAGAGAGAGAGGGAGAGGGAGGGAAGAGAAAGGGAGAGAGGAGAGGAAAAGAGGTAGAGATGAGTCCCTCTATCTGGACCTGTGTTAGACCTGGAGAAAAGAGAGAGGGATGGTGAGGGAAGAGAAAGGAAGAGGGAGAGATGAGTCCCTCCATCTGGACCTTTATCAGACCTGGAGAAAAGAGGGAGAGAGGGAGGTGAAAGTGAAAGTGAAAGAGGAGAGGAGGAATAGATGAGTCCATCCTGTATCAGACCTGGAGAAAAGAGAGAGACCAGCAGGGAGGAAGAGAGAGAGAGAGAGAGAGAGAGAGAAGAGTCCTTCTGTCTGGACATGTGTCATACCTGGAAAAAACAGAGAGAGAGAGAAAGAGAGAGAGGAGAGGAAAATGGGTCCCTCCATCTGGACCTGTGTCAGACCTGGAAAAAAAAGACGGAAAGAGGAGAGGATGGAAAGATAAGTCCCTCAATGTGGACCTGTACCAGACCTGGAGAAAAGAGAGAGAGAGAGAGGGAGGGAGGAAGAGAGGGAGGAGAGGATGGAGAGGTGTGTCTCTCCATCTGGACCTGTGTCAGATCTGGAGAAAAGAGCGCGGGAGGGAGGGAGGAGAGGACAAGAGGGAGAAATGAATCCCTCCATCTGGTCCTGTATCAGACCTGGAGAAAAGAGCGAGGGATTGGGAGGGAAGAGAAAGGGAAAGACGAGAGGAGAGGAGAGGAGGGAGAGCTGTGTCCATCCATCTGGACCTGTAGCAGACCTGGAGAAAAGAGAGAGGGAGATAGAGAAAGGGGAAGAGGAGAGGAGGGAGAGATGAGTCGTGTGCCAGACCAGAGAAAGAAAGAGAGAAAGAGGAGAGGAGAGATGAGTCCCTCCTTCTGGACCTGTGTCAAACTTGGAGAAAAGAGAGAGAGAGGGAGGAGAAAGTGAAAAAGGAGAGGAGGGATAGACGAGTTCATTCTGTATCAGAGCTGGAGAGGGAGGAAGAGAGGGAGGAGAAGAGAGAAAACTGACTCCCTCCATCTGGACCCGTGTCAGACCTGGAGAAGAGAAAGAAAGAGGGAGAGGCAGAGCGGCGGAGGACAAGGAAATAGAGGGAGGATGGAGAAAGAGAAATAGAGGGAGTGTCACAATAATCACTTTATTACCAACTTATCATTCAATATATAAATTATTCTGTATTGCAGGTCCAATATTTTTCTTAATATTGTTTTATGTTTGTTTTTTGTGGTGTGATTTTATTTCTCTGCTGCAGCTCGGAGCTTTTATCATCGTTTACGGCGACTAACTTGCTTCACTCTTATTGTATCAGCGGCGCAAAGTAGTTCCAGTATCGTTGTTTATCTCTGTATTTCACTGTAGACATATAGAATAGTTTAGGACTTAGTAGGAGGAAAGAGGGAATGGAGAGAGAGAGAAAGGAGGGAGGGACGAGAAGAGAGATATGTCCCTCCATCTGGACTTGTGTCAGACCAGAATAATGGATGACAGACCAGGATAAATTGTAAACAGTGAAGTATTCGCGTCTTAAAGGTTGTATAGAGGATTTTCCAAGGAACGAGAAATCCAGCGACTGTTTGTCCTTTTTCAAATGTTGCGCATGCGTGAAACCACCCCCCCTCCCCTACAGCTCCTACGTAGAAACGCCTCCTCCCTCCTCCTCTTACGCCAGAAAAACAGGTTTGTTTACAGCTGGTGCTGCACATGACTTGTAAACAACTAACTACAGTGTTGGTTAGGCAAGACGGAGAAGTGAGGAGCGGTGCGCGGAGATTCCGTGCCTGGAGAAGAGCGGAGCGGGGAGCGAGGAGAGGAGCAGGAAAGGGGTGCAGAGAAGGTTGCGCGGAGATTCCGTGCGAATGAACTAGCTACAACACGCCAGCAGCAAGCGACTCTTTCTTTGCCTTGAAAATTACGTTTTCAGACATAGGATATCGCATTTGTGTCCTGAAAAACGTTTGTCTAGCTCTTGGAAATAAAGTACGTTTTCCATAATAAGCAGAAGTTTCCTGTCCAGGAGTAATTTGTGGACCAGTGCGTCAGTCTTTAGACCCTGCGTCTGCTTCAGTCTGCGCCATCGCTGGAATGAATCTACAAGAATCACCTTAGTTTGGCTTCGCTGCTTTTCCCCTTGTCTTCTTCTTTCAGCGACCTCAAAAAGGACTTTCTTTTGCGGCTAACTGCTCCTGGATTCTTGTCGCCATTGCAACAAACTTTGTGCGAACTGCGAGGAAGATATAGGTCAAAAAGCCGCTAAGAACTGTTGCGTTGGTGGAGTAAACAGCGTCTGTGCGTCTTGCGTCTGTGGACTGCGTGACAGGCGTACGTAAACCACGTACCGGCGGCGCGCAGGCAAGTCAGTTACACTAGAAACGTAGGGAGTTTGATTGACAGCCTGTCAGCTCACAGTTAATGAGGCAATGTCTTTATCTATTGGCAAATGTTTAGCCCCACCACGTCCAGAGTTGATGAATTTTTATTCTCTTTTTTTTTGGTCATCATAATTACAAGGCTACTGCACCTCTATAATCTATCATTGACAATTTGAAACAAAAAAAAATCCTCCATACAACCTTTAAAAAGGTGGAGCTGTCCGTGGTGCTGAAACAGGACAGTTCTGAGAGCAGACAGGTCTGTTTCTATTCATCTGTCTGGACTGGACACTGCACAGACGGTCTGGGTCATTCATTAAGAGACATTCACCAGTTCACCGTCTGTTTATGTCTGTTTATGTAGTTGATGTAATTCAATTATAAAGTCGTCCATCTTTATGATCCTCGTCCTCCAGAACTGAACAAGCTGCTTATGATGCACAGTATGGACGTAACAGCTTTCAAGGCGTCCAGAGTGTGTTTTTTATTCACTCAATACTTACTGGTTGTAGCCACAGCTGCCCTGGGACAGACTGATGGAAGTTAGTCTGCCAATCTGTATCATCAGCCCTTCACATTGATATTCACGCTACATTCATACTAGAAGTGAAGTGGGTGAAGTGTTTTGCGGAAGGACAAAACGACCAGAGCCACGGCTGCCCCACTGTGGGACCCGGTGTTCTCAGGGGTCTCCCACCCCAGTAACCAGGCCCAGTCCCGGTCAGCTTCAGAGTTCTGACCACATCAGACTTTGACTTTGAAGGAGAGGGGAGGGAGCAGGCCATAGGGCGTGGGGCGTAGGGAGAAAGGCGTAGACCGTAGGGAGTAGGGAGCAAGGCGTAGGCTGTAGGGAGTAGAGTGTCGGCCGTAGGGAGCAGGGTGTAGGGAGCAAGCTGTAGACCAAAGGTAGCAAGGTGTAGGCCATAGGAAGCAGGGTGTAGGGAATGGGGCGTAGGTCGTAGGGGGCAGGGTGTAGGGAGCATGGCGTAGGGAGTAGGGAGTAGGTCATAGGGAGCATGGCGTAGGGAGTAGGCCATAGAGAGTAGGGTGTAGGCTGTAGGGAGCAGGGAGTAGGCTGTAGGGAGCAGGGCGTAGGGCATAGGCCATAGGGAGCAAGGCTTAGACTGTAGGGAGTAGGGCCTAGGCTGTAGGGAGCAGACCATAGGGAGTAGGGCATAGGGAGCATGGTGTAGACTGTAGGGAGTAGGGCTAGAGGCCATAGGGAGCAGACCATAGGGAGCAGGGCGTAGGGAGTAGTGCGTAGGGAGTAGACCATAGGGAGTAGGGCGTAGGGAGTAGGGCGTAGGGAGTAGGGTGTAGGGAGCAGACCATAGGGAGTAGACCGTAGGGAGTAGGGCGTAGGGAGTAGGGTGTAGGGAGCAGACCATAGGGAGTAGACCGTAGGGAGTAGGGTAGGGCGTAGGGAGTAGGGCGTAGGGAGCAGACTGTAGGGAGCAGACCGTAGAGAGTAGACCGTAGGGAGTAGGGTGTAGACTGTAGGGAGCATGGTGTAGGCCGTAGGGAGTAGGGCTAGGTCGTAGGGAGTAGAGCGTAGGGAGCATGGTGCAGACTGTAGGGAGTAGGGCGTAGGGAGCATGGTGCACACTGTAGGGAGTAGAGGTAGGAGCATGGTAGACTGTAGGGACATGTTAGGGAGCTGTAGGGAGCATGGTAGACTGTAGGGAGCATAGGGAGCATGGTGTAGACTGTAGGGAGCATGGTGTAGACTGTAGGGAAGCATGGTGTAGACTGTAGGGAGCATGGTGTAGGCCGTAGGGAGTAGGGCTAGGTCGTAGGGACTAGAGCGTAGGGAGCATGGTGCAGACTGTAGGGAGCATGGTGTAGACTGTAGGGAGCATGGTGTAGGCCGTAGGGAGCATGGTGTAGGCCGTAGGGAGTAGGGCGTAGGGAGCATGGTGCAGACTGTAGGGAGTAGGGCGTAGGCCGGAGGGTTTCTGTGGCTTTTACGCAGTCCCTCTGGTCAAACAGTCAAACAGATGAATGGCTCGCCGCTAAATGAGACTCACCACAGAGTCCATTAGCCGCTAACGTGGCTAACTGACTGCCCGTGCTTTCACTGGCTCTGCACACACACACACACACACACACACACACACACACACACACACACACACACACACACAAACACACAGAGAAACACACACACTCACAGGATTAATTCAGTTTCTATCTGTGTCAACAATTTCATGTAATGTAACAAAATATAAATACTCTAGACAGTGTTTCCCACAGATCGATGCCCAATACTTCGTGAAATACTTTGTGAGTCTGGTCACCGGTGAGTCTCAGATGGGTGTGATTGACAGGTGTGATTGATTGACAGGTGGATTAGCCAGTCCCGTAAAGGAGCCAAAAGTCCCAAAGCTGCCAATACCCGTCGGAAACCTCAGTTGTGGTCAAAATCCTAAACCTGCTGGATTACTCGAGCGACGTACGTTTTTGTGGAGGACACGGTTAGAACAGGATTAAAGGTCAAAGCAGAGAAATGTACCTCTGGAGTCTGAAGCTGCTGCAGCGAGAGAAGAAACTGTCAGGATTCTGTAAGACTTTGATAAATCAGCGTGAGTCTGTGCTCCGGCCGTCTCAGTCTGACCACAAAGAGAAGAATCCAAATGTTTGAAAGGACTTTTTGGTTTAGTTTAGTCGCATAAACGTCATATCTGTAATTACATGTAAATCGTAAAAAAAAAATCTCAGTTTTGGAAAATTGTTGATAAAAAAATGTCAGTTTGTTGAAAAGTTGAGAGGAGTACAAAAATAAAGGAAGTGGTGAGTCATTTATTTTAGGCTCTTGCGGTTGCTTGGTAACAGTTATAGAAATCACCTCTGTATGTCAAATCTGCTGCCCGTGTCCATCCAGAAAATAAAAAAATGAATAAATAAATCAATAAAAATCATTATTATAAAGTAAAAATGATGTTAAAAGTTCATTCTCACTCACCTCATGCATTCTGAACATTTTAATTATTCACGATGATGAGTTTATAAGTGCTTTTAACAACTCTCTCAGATCAGCGGGGAGTTTTTCACCGTGGAAACAACAACTAGCATGCAAACTGCACACTCCCTGACTATCGGACAATAAAATGCTTCAGGTGCAGACAGCAAATACAGACGGAGGATCTATTCTGACCTCAAGAGCCGCTTATTTGTACACGGGCAAGACAAGTGTTTGCTCGAATACATGGAAAAAAAAAAAGAAACCGGCCCTTTAACTATGTTTTATTGAGATGAATACTTTTATTTTTATTTATTTATTTATTTATTTATTTTTTATTTCATTTTAGCATTTCTTTATTTTATTTTGTTTTTTTTTTTAATTAATTTTTATTTATTTTTTATTTTCATATTTTTATATATTTTATTTATTTTGTTTTTTTTTTATTTTAATTATTTTAGATTTTTTTTTTTTTTTTTTACATTTTATTTTATTTTATTTTATTATTTATTTAATTTTATTTAGTGTCATGCAACATTTAATAACTGCCCAGCCCATGTGGGTTTATAAGACACAAAAAACAGAAAGCAGACAGATCACGCAGAAACAAAATCCTGTAACACAAAATGAAAACACCACATTTACACAAATACACCAGTCTCTGCTCATTACACACAACACAACACACAACACGCACACAATAAGAGGTCATGATGCAAGGGACAGTAACAGAACATGCATTTCATTTTCAGTTTTTAAGACACACACAGCTCCACCTCTGGGATTAGACCTCAGTTGGGCAAACAGAGGGAGTAAAACAATTCATCTGGGCAGAAGATGGAACTGTCTAGACTCAATATGGTCCATTTACTCTTCCCTGACCACACCTCTGCATCACTAAGACTCCACCAGAGACTCCAGAGACCGGGGCACGGATCCGGTTTTGTCCTGGTCTAAGTCTAGTCCTGGTCTATTTGTCTCTGAGTCCTGGTTGTGCTCAGGTTTATCTTCTGTCAGGTTATGTTAATGTAGTATTGATTTATGGATTAAGAGATGATCTTGCGCAAATTCAGTCCCACTCTGTCCTTTACTTACCTTGTTTTTATGTTTCCACTGGTAATTACAATTTAAGAGTACTCTTCGTTGGGTCCAAGTCAGCATTAATTTTACAAAAAAATTACACCGATAATTAGGGCTGTGCCAAAAATAGAAAGATGGATAGATCACAATCTCAACTTTGATCGAACTCGACGATAAGGCATGTGCATTTTAATCGACAGGTCAACAGTCAGTCATGTGGCAGTAGAGAGTGTGGTGCTGATCAGGATTTACGCTCTTGTTTAGGGAAAAGTCGCCCGAGCCACAGTGTGTCTCTTTGTCTCGTCACAAACACTACAGGTCAAAAGTTTTAGAACACCCTCATTTTTTCCAGTTGTTTATTGCAGTTCAAGTCGTGCAAGTCCAATGAGGAGCTTGAAATGGTACAAATACTGGTGAATACCAAACAGCCAGAGGTTAAAAAAAACAGCTAAAAGATACAAAACACAAGTCCAAGCTCTGCCAAAACGACCACAGGAACAAAAGAACAAGATGGTAAAGCTTGAAAACATGGAGTGTCCAGCACAGTCTCTAGACTTAAACCCCATCCAGCTGGTTTGGTGTCAGATGGAGTTGGTTTAAGTCCTGGTCTAGTCCTGCTTTAGTCCTGGTTTGGTTCAGATTCCGTCTTTGTTGAAGTTACCCAGTAAAGCCCTTGGTTATTTCTGATGATTCCACCTTTTACTTTTGGGTGATGTAATCCTGATTAAAAGGCCTATATGACGCTATTTTTTTAATCTATGTTATATGTTTCCTCATCAGAAACAGACCAGGACTTGTGTTTTGTTTCATTCACACAACACTCAGACCTTTAAGACTCTGGTTAATAGACGAGATCTGTTTTTACTTTTCATATTTTTGGGGTTTGGTCTTGGGCTCTGCTTTGTGCCTCTGTGCTGAAGCAGCTTTCGAGTGGTCGGAGCAGGTGGAGCGGTCGCTGCACCGGTCACTGCCGCCTCTGACGTGGATCAGATCTGACACTTAGACTTCAGACACAGAACAGCCTCGGGCTACAGGGGCCCCGGGGACGAGGGGGCGGAGCCTGTGGGACCAAAGGACGGCGGAAGGCGGAGTCTGCAAAGCCACACAGAGAATCAGGAACGTGTGTATGAATAACACAAGTGCTCTGTATTATTAAGGTTCTACGTGTCTATATTTGGACTTAAACACATCTATCGAGCTGTGAGCAGGCTCTCCGCAGATCTGACCTGTAACTCAGCCTGGAGGTGCCTGCTGCTTGTTTCCATGGAGACAGCTCAGTCTAAGTTTAACCAAAGAGAGTGAAAGCGCATGTTTATTTGACGACGGTAGCTCAGTTTGTAAGAGCGTTTGTCCGCGGCGATGAATGCTGTTGTTGTGTCGTTGGGCAAGACACTTAACCCCACCTCGCCCCCGGTGTCTGCGTACACCGGTGTGTGAGTGTGTGAGTGCTTTCTTGGTGTAAAGTGCTTTTGGGGGCCTTGAAGGTGGAAAAGCGCGATATAAAAATGTGACCATTAAAGCCAAAGACACATCATTTCCTGTTCCCTGCAGATAAGAGCCAGGTTTGTGGAGATGCAAGCCAAACACGCTTTTATTTAGTCTATTTTTTGTCATACTGTGTGATATACTGCAGCTTTAAACCAAACTCTGGGGTCTAAACGACTCATTCATGTCAATGGACTGAGCTCAATGGCGCATGACACCCCGTGGCTCCCTGCTCACTGAACATGTGCAGTAGAGCTCTTTTCTCCCTCGGACAGACACAAATGCATCATGTGATCGCTTTGACCAATCAGAGCGAGACGAGAGGAG
>NW_026571095.1:33695144-33700144 GCF_026225935.1 Boleophthalmus pectinirostris | reverse complement strand
GAAATCATCCCGAGTTTGCAGCAAACATTTTGCATGTGGAACGCCATGGAGTTCGCAAACTTCCAAAGCCCATTTCTCGAGCCATTTTCCGCAGTTATGACATCCAACAACCACACAATTATGATGTCTGAATCCCAAAACTAAAATATGACAATATCAGAACCAGAAACAAAAGTGATATGGTTCAAAAGACTTGAAAAGATCGACTTTGTCATAGACACATCCCACTGGGAAAACAAACATGGAGGTTTGATGATCACTTTTTCAGAGGATTCTTCCCAGTATGCATTGCGCGGTGACCGGAAGTCCGAAATTCATGATGCATGTATTACAAACCCATCGGACGTGATCTTTAAGTTTTTATGTTGTGTGTTTTGGTTCTTACAATAATTATCCAATCAGGACACAGAATGAGCCTCACATGAGTCTTTCGTTTGTGTTGCCAGATTCAAAGCTGAAATCCAGCTGTTTTTTTATTTTTATTTTAGACATTTTAAAATGCGTCTCTCTGATCTGAACGGTCACCACCTAAACCCTAGACAGGCTGGTGCCACCTAGTGCCTCCGCTCTGTGTCATTTCTCTCCAGCAACTAGGTCAGGAATCGGCCAATCAGTGAAGAGCCGTGAAGCCGTGACATTAAACTCGTCGTGTCGCATCTGTCTGGGTCCCTTTTGTGGAACAGCACAACAGTAAACAAAGCGTCGAGATGGATGTAGACGAAGACAGACATTCTGTGTTGTCAACGATTCCCGAGATCGAGGATTTAAAGCCAGAACAAAGAGAATGTTTAGTGAATTTTATCAAGGGGAAAGACGTTATTGTCCTTCTTCCTACGGGATTTGGCGCAATACATACGTCACGACCAAACAGCAGCGATTGGTTAAATAAAAAAATTACCCGTCTACCATCAAGTGAACGAATCCTAATTCTGCGAGGTCAGACGGTTTCCACAAAGTGAAACCGGCTGATGAATCAGGTTGATGAACCCCAGCACCTTCAGCCAGTACAGTTCTCTCACATTGGTGGGATAAAACCTGTTGTAAATACAAACAGTCGTTTTACAGTAAACAAGAAAACAGTTTTTTGAAGAAAAGTTGAAAAAAAAAAAATGTTAAAAATGAAGTGAAGGAGGTGAAGGGTTCTGTTTTAGAGACACATCACACTGGGAGAATTTTGTCCAAAGTTCAGCGCAATTTATACAAGATGTTCCATGTTTCCTGAGACTTTAAACATGATTTCAACTAAATAAATGTTTTCTTAAATTTGTTGTCTAATAATCATAACCATAATCATAATAATGTTAATTAGAGGAGTTTTGGTTGCTAGGTAAAGTTACGGAATTCCCAAGTGTAATGTCATGATTTCTAAAAACAAAATTACTACTGAGAAATGTTTTGTAACATTTTAACTTTTTTAGTGAAGTCTTACATGATGATTTGACGTGTGTTTTGGTAAAATGAGTAGTCTGACCTGTCATAGGCTCTTTAATATTTGAGTTTTGGAAAAGTTTAAGGAAGAAATGGTGAGTTCTATCCTTTCAGCACCACGGACAGCTCCTCTAACAACTCCCTTTCAAGACTCAAGACTCGAGCTGCAGCCAAACACTATTTTAAATATTAATGTAATGCAATATTTCAAATCGGCACTGTGATATATTTCACATATGGGTCCGGTCAAGTGGTAACGGAGGGAAACAGGGGCAGATTTTTTACATTCAAATGTCTCTTATTCAGAAACTAGAGGGACTATTGAAATAAGTAAAGTATCAGAATGTAGGAAAGAGTTACACTCCAACAGGGTCAAGTTAAACCTGTGATATTCTTTCAAGTTGTTGACAAAAAATTTAAAAACTCATGTCGGTAACGGAGGGAATGAAATATGCAGCACTTTTTGGGCAATAAATACAAACAGTGATAACTCTTGGTTCTCACTTACATATCCTTAACAAACTGGTTTGAATATTTACTTCATATAGTTTTCTACCATATGGCACAAGATTAGGTTGAAAAACCTCTTACTTTTTGAGTAATGAGATTTTTTATTAAGAAAGGTCATGGTAACGGAGGGAAAAGTAACGGAGGGAAAATTGTGCAGCAAGTAGAAGGTGCATGATTTTACATAATTTGTCACTTTTTTCTTCCCAATACTTTAATATTACTTCAAAATGAAAGGAAACTATTTCTACAAAATGTCAGTCCTTCCAAGCAAATTTTTATCATTTTAAATACTTTTTTTTTTTTTTTTTTAAATCATGTACCTTCATCAACAGTTCAAAGATGTAATAACACAAGATATGATGAAATACATCCATTTATTTACATGATTTGCAGGTCTTTGAAATTTGGGAAATATTTTTTGTTCCATGTTTCATACATGTTTAAAACATATGGAACTTAGAACCAAAAATGGTACAGAAAAAAGGTGAACAGTTTCATAAACTAGAGTACATATGTATCTGTTCAATACATTTTTATATTAGATGCATTAACTTGAATTTTTGGCCTTGTGTTTACTTCTGCTTGACTGGGCCCAGAAACTTTTTTGAAAGGACACTGGACGTTTATTTTGACACTGTGTGCTTATTTTCTGACATGTCCCCGCTCAAAAGCCTGGAGACGCTCTGTTGATGCTGCAGAATTAGAACTCCAACCTAATTTGAGTGTTGCATAGCGTCATGACGGCCGTTGGACCCGCGTATGACACTGCAGGTGAAGATTGTCCGACTGGTTAAAATGGAAATAAATACCCGCTTGCCCGCTGCTCGTGTGCTGTGCTGCTGTGCTCCCGCGCTGTTACGTTTTGGTGTAAATAAGGGGTTAGTTCAAGTTAAGATCTGATTCCTGAGTCCAGTTTCAACCCTGAAGAGTTGGCTGTACTTTGAAAATACCGTTGACTAGCGGATTCCCAAATACTTTTTATATTTTTAGTGATTTCTCGGAGCACTACTTTGTACTTTAACTTGAGTAATATTAGTTTGCAGTACTGTTACTCTTCGTGCCAGTGCAGAGATATTGCAGAGAGTTGCAGTAAACTTGAGTTTGCAGTTTTGACTCTCGTGTCCACCTGCCTCTGCTCCGTGGACCCTCCTCCCACACACTACACTTCCCACAATGCCGAGCGCTGACTCAGAGCTGCGTGGGGCCGGACTCTTTTAGCTCGCTTTTAGCTAGAGGACAGAGGACGCACTTTTCAGCCTTA
The DNA here is from genome assembly GCF_026225935.1 of Boleophthalmus pectinirostris. Taxonomy (NCBI): domain Eukaryota; kingdom Metazoa; phylum Chordata; class Actinopteri; order Gobiiformes; family Gobiidae; genus Boleophthalmus; species Boleophthalmus pectinirostris. The sequence continues at coordinate 33,696,945 of NW_026571095.1, read as the reverse complement.
GAATCTGCGCGCCGTTCGTGCCAGGAAACGGCTATTCACGTTTTTGTTTTCGCTTGTCGCCATGGTGATCTCGTTTCCCGGTCACTTTGCATATTCAGAAAACGAAAAGCGCTCTTTAGACGGTGACGCTCCTCCTGGTTTTTAAAGTTTAACGGAACGATTTGCACAAAGAGGCGTAGTTTTGTTCACATTTAAAGGTGCAAAATTAAAGGTTTTCCACTGCCCGAGCATTAGGAAGTGCGCTGTTAGACTGCTAGTCGGTCTCTTGCAGCCTGTAGAATGTTGTGCTCTTTTTGAAATAGTTAAAGCTTTCAAAAACAAACTTGGAGCTGCGTTTTGTTTCATCCACACATTTTTTTGAGTAACATCTCCAGTGCTCAAAATGCTCTGTTCCACCTCGTGATGTCATGAAGTGGTAGTTTTCAATTAACAGCTACGTTTTGTTTTAAGTTTTGAACAGGGATTGGCAATTCCGGGGCTGAAACGATCCACCTGATACTCGTGAAGTTGTCTGGAGTTTATAAGCACAGTGGAGCACTTCCTGTATCACCACATGACATCACAAGGTGGAACAGAGTGTTTTCAGTTTGAGAGAAGAGCTCATTGTAAATATGTAGGGTTAAACTGTCCCAAACTTTACTAAACATGCTCCAGATCACTGCAGCATGTGAAAAGTGACTATAAGTGGCACTTTTTTTCATGGTTTGGGTGTTTCCGGTGCGACTTATATATTAAAATGTTCACAGTGAAGTGGTGAGAGGTTCTAGTCTTGTGTGTGAGTATCTGCTGCTCCTGTTCCTCCTGTACCACTGTCACTTGGCTCTACTGCGCATGTCTCCTGCAGAAAGAGCCTCTGTTCTGTCTGTATCATGTCAGTCGATCGCACCATTACTTCTGCACCACTGAACAATTTTACCTTTAATCAAACTTATAAAGACAAAGACGGAGAAGACTGAACACAAATGCCCCCAAAAACAAAAATCAGATTTTGCAGCTCACAAACTGCAAGTCGTGAAATCTGCAGCTGAAAACGATAATCGAGCAGCAGAAAGAAAGTTTGGAGTGAGAGAGAAACTTGTGACACCGGGAGGATGCACCATGAAACTTTCCTGGAGTCACTGGATGGACAAAAGTCTGGACTTCAGTGACACCGAAACCATCCTGTCGGGATTCAGAAAGACCCGAATAATTCTAACTGGAACTGATGCTGAGTCTGACGACAGCGACACACAAGAGGAAGCGACGCTCTGTTTACCTCCGGACGTCGAGGAGTTGTTCAGAAGTGACACCAGGATGAAGAATTGAATGATTAGTATTTGGAGTGAGATGGAGAGTTTGTTAAACTTGTTCTGTTCTGTTGTTTATGTTCTAGTTTATCTGAAGAACTGTTCATATGTGACGTTATCAGTCTGTTGTTCTCTCTTCTATTGTTATTACAGAACTCTGTAGTCAGGCTGGTGCCACCTAGTGCCACGCAGGGGCTTTTTTTTTTTTTTTTTTTTTTTACAGCGTATGAACGCGTATTGCGTATTATGGGCATGTAGCAATTGCACATGGGTGAGTCAGGACTAAACCAGGACTAAACCAGGACTAATCTTGGACTTAAGAGAGAGAATCCCGGGCAAAGAGGTGTCCACAAAGCACGATCAGGAAATTGCGTCCTGGTTCAGTTCTGGTTTAGTCCTGTTTTAGTCCTAGTTAAGTCCTGGTTTAGTCCTTGTTAAGTCCTGGTTTAGTCCTTGTTAAGTCCTGGTTTAGTCCTTGTTAAGTCCTCCTTTAGTCCTTGTTAAGTCCTCCTTTA
>NW_026571095.1:33640871-33694644 GCF_026225935.1 Boleophthalmus pectinirostris | reverse complement strand
TTTACAGAGCATTATTCATTCACTCAACACTCAGTGGTGGTAAACTACTATTATGGCCACAGCTGCCCTGGGGCAGACTGACAGAAGTGAGGCCCCTCCAACCCCCACCATCACACACACACCACTTTCATACTAGGCAATGTGGGTGAAGTGTCTTGCCTAAGGACACAATGATGAGTTTTTACAACTGGCGCCCCCCTGTGGCTCCTGATTTTCCCAGTGTCTCCATCCAAGTCCTGACCAGGCCCAGTCCTGCTGAGCTTCTGAGATCTGACAAGATCAGGCTTTGACAAACCGGTGTGGCATTTGTGGCTTATTTGAGAATATTTCATTTAACTTATTAGTTTTACCAAGCAGCACTTTAAATTTATTTGATTTTGTATAACGTTATGTTTTAACGTTTGTATAACGTTAAAACAAATTGTTGGTTTAGTAAACTCACAAATAAACAACAAGTAAAATGGTTTTGCATTTTGTTCCCAAACTGTACCAAAAATGAATGAACCATGACCTCAAGACCGAGGTACTGAACTGTGGTTTTTGTGTTCTGTTACACGTCTAGTATTGAGTATCGAGTCTGTTCCTTTGTATAGAAATCCAGCTTGAAGTTTTAGTACGGTGACGACACAAGTCCAGGTCTGGTCCTGGTCGAACTCTAGTCCAGGTCTTAGTCTTAGTCTAGCTATAGTCCAGGTCCTGATCCTGGTCCAGCTGTAGTCCAGGTCCTGATCCTGGTCCAGCTGTAGTCCAGGTCCTGATCCTGGTCCAGCTGTAGTCCAGGCCTTGGTCCGGACTTGCTTGGACCTCCTGACCTTGTGATAATGAGCGGAGCCCGGGGTCAGAGCTTTGTGCTGAGGCAGAGTGAGTCTTTATGATGCTTCAGAGTCCTGCTCCTCTGGGACGTGATGCTTTGAACAACACAGCACGGCTTATCAAGGGCAGGGCATCTGACTCTACACAATATCAAATGTACACACTGACAAAACACCACGGAAACTCTCATTTTAGAGTCGAGTCAGATCGATAACACAACACAATCACAGGTTTATTGTGGTTTACGCTGCCAAACATGTTTAAAAGTGCTGTAAAATTTGACCTATAAATGAGACTTTTACAGGCTGCAGCAGTCGTACATGTTTGTAAAGAGGAAGGGCATCAAGATGAACCTTTTTTTTTCAATTATTACAAATATAAGTAGCGGTATATGTGAAGCTGAGTGTGTTAAAGACACTAAACTGAAGGAGTCTGGGAGTCGCTCTCATTCAATAACAAATCCAATATGCAAATCCTCTTGTTGTTAAGTTGTAGCTAAAGTCTGTGTGATCCAGCCACGTCTTTGAGATCTTTCCCCATGGCGGTTTGTCCAAGCACAGCTAAAATATGTGTTTTATTGCACATGTGATGTGCCCGCAGAAGAAATAGGCAGTTCATATAATAATAATAATTATTATTATTATTACTCTTGAACTCTACATTCCTCCCCTCACCTATGGTTTTGGGTAATGACCGATAGGACAAGATCGCGGATACAAGCGGTTGAAATGAGTTTCCTCCGCAGGGTGTCTGGGCGCTCCCATAGAGATAGAGTGAAGAGCTCAGTCACACAGGAGGAGCTCGGAGTAGAGCCGCTGCTCCTCCACGTCGAGAGGAGCCAGTTGAAGTGGCTCGGGGGTCTGTTCCAGATGCTTCCTGAACGCTTTCCTCTGGAGGTGTTCCGGGCATGTCCCACCAGGAGGAGGCCCCGGGGAAGACCCAGGACATGCTGGAGGGACTATGTCTCTGGGCTGGCCTGGGAACACCTTTGGGTCACCCCAGAGGAGCTGGAAGAAGTGTCGGGGTGAGGGAAGTCTGGGAGTCGTTGCTTAGACTGATGTCCCCATGACCCGACCCCAGATAAGCGGAAGAAAATGGATGAATGTTATTCTTATTAGCACTGAATTATAAAAGGACTGTCCTACAAAGGCAGAAGGAAGTAACATCATGTTTGCTCAAAAATTATTTCATGTCATTTTGTTTGTATTTGAGAGCCTCTTTATCATGTGAATAAATATTGTGAAAAATATTGAGCTCAAAATTGACCTTTTGTCTTTGCACGACTCCTTATTTTTGGCTCATGATACAAAGGCAGAGAACAGGAACCGACCAATAACGGTCAAAGGTCAATTTTGAGCTCAATATTTTTCCCATACACATATTTCTTCATTATAGCCCTGCCTGTTATACTTTTGTCTGGACAAAACTGAAACTTTGAAGTCATTTTTCTCAGTTTCACACTCTGGGGAGTTAAGGTCTTTTACCTTTGTAGGGCAGAATAGTTATTTAACTTGTTTTATTATGAAAAATAGAGCCTGCATTGCATAAATTAAAAATACAATCTGAATCTGTCATATTTTTTGTCAGTAATCGTGACGAATAATGACACTGCAGAGCTTTTCCTCTCAACAATCATAACTCAGAAGTTTTGAGATCCGTACCTGATGTTTCCTGTCTTAAAATGTGAAAAATGTTGTTGTCCTCAGTTGCCGTCTGTATCCCGAGCGTCCTAATTACTCGCCGTGGGTTTAAAAGCACTTTTCATAACTCTCAGAGGACAGAGTGCAGTTTTTCCATCACAGTGTCAAACGTTTTATAATCAGAGGCCGACAGTTCACAGAGGACTCGGTCTGACCTCGAGAGCTGCTTACACACTCAATCTGAGCTGAGGCAGGACACTTTTTACTAAAATACAATATAAATACATGCTTTCTGATTAGAAGCATCTAGATAGAATGATACAGTGATCCCTCATTTATATTTTACAATTATTATATCTGTTTTAAGTCTGTAAAACCCCTCACCACAAACTTTATACACTTTTCTCACACAGGACAGTTACAAACCTTTTTACATCCGTCTTAAAACTTATTGTTCCTGTCGTCCTTTTGTTATTTTCCTCCTTCTTTATGTAACGAACCGGAGATTAATTTATCACATGTAAACAGGACTAAAGCAGGACTAAACCAGGACTAAACCAGGACTAAACCAGGACTAAACCAGGACTGAACTAGGACTAAAGCAGGACTGAACTAGGACTAAACCAGGACTAAACCAGGACTAAACCAGGACTAAACTAGGACTAAACTAGGACTAAACCAGGACTGAACTAAGGACTAAACCAGGACTAAACCAGGACTGAACTAGGACTAAACTAGGACTAAACCAGGACTAAACCAGGACTGAACTAGGACTAGGACTAACAGGACTAACCAGGACTAAACCAGGACTAAACAGGACTAAACAGGACTAAACCAGGACTAAAGGACTAAACCAGGACTAAACTAGGACTAAACCAGGACTAAACCAGGACTAAACTAGGACTAAACAGGACTAAACCAGGACTAAACCAGGACTAAAGGACTAAACCAGGACTAAACTAGGACTAAACCAGGACTAAACCAGGACTAAACCAGGACTAAACAGGACTAAACTAGGACTAAAACCAGGACTAAACTAGGACTAAACCAGGACTAAACCAGGACTAAACCAGGACTAAACTAGGACTAAACCAGGACTAAACCAGGACTAAACTAGGACTAAACTAGGACTAAACCAGGACTAAACTAGGACTAAACAGGACTAAACTAGGACTAAACCAGGACTAAACCAGGACTAAACTAGGACTAAACCAGGACTAAACCAGGACTAAACTAGGACTAAACCAGGACTATGGACCAGTGGACTCACTTGGTCACTGCATCCAACAGATCAGTGTGTGGATGCAAAACAACTTTCTCCAGCTAAACTCTGACAAGACTGAAGTCATAGTGTTTGGTCCACAGAAACAAAGGGACAGTGTCAGCAGTCACCTCCAGTCTCTCTCTCTAAAACCTTCAAATCAGGCAAGAAATCTCGGGGTAATAATGGACTCAGACTTGAACTTTAACAGCCACATCAAATCAATAACATCTGCAGCCTTTTACCATCTAAAAAACAGAGCAAAAAATCAAAGGTTTACTGTCTAAATCAGACTTGGAGAAACTTATCCATGCGTTTTGTCTCCAGTAGGTTAGATACTGTAATGTTCTGCTCACTGGTCTCTCCAAACGAGCTGTGAGACGCTGCAGAACATCCAGAACATCCAGAACATCCAGAACATCCAGAACATCCAGAACGCTGCAGCTCGGGTCCTTATTCGAACTAGGAAGTACGAGCACATAAGTCCTGTGCTCAGGTCTCTGCACTGGCTCCTGTGGCTCAGAGACTTTAAAGCAGCTCTGTTTGTACAAGTGTCTCCATGACCGAGCACCAAAGTCCATCTGTGACATGTTAGTGTCATATGAACATCTCACACTCTGAGGAGCTCAGGGACCAACTCCTGCTGGTGCCCAGAGTCACGACTAAACAAGGGGAGTCAGAGTTTCAGGTTCATGCAGCTAAAACCTGGAACAGTCTGAACATGTGAGACAGACTCTTCTGTGACGCTGTTTAAATCCAGACTCTAAAACATTGATTTGTTTTTATTATGATTTTAATGTATTAAGTGTAAAGCACTTTGAATTACTTTGTGTACGAATTGTGCTGTACAAATAAACTTGCCTTGCCTTGCCTAAACCAGGACTGAACCAGGACTAAATCAAGACTAAACCAGGACTGAACCAGGACTGAACCAGGACTAAACCACGACTAAACCAGGACTAAACTAGAACTGAACCAGGACTAAAATAGGACTGAACCAGGACTAAACCAGGATTGAACTAGGACTAAACTAGGAGTAAACCAGGACTAAACTAGGACTAAATCAGGACTGAACCAGGACTGAACCAGGACTAAACCAGGACTGAATCAGGACTGAACTAGGACTAAAACAGAAGAAAACCAGGACTAAACTAGAACTGAACCAGGACTAAACCAGGACTAAACTAGAACTGAACCGGGACTAAACCAGGACTAAAATAGGACTGAACTAGGACTAAACCACGACTAATCCAGGACTAAACCAGGACTAAACTAGAACTGAACCAGGACTAAACCATGACTGAACTAGGACTGAACCAGGACTGAGCCAGGATTGAACTAGGACTAAACCAGGACTAAACCAGGACTAAACCAGGACTGAACCAGGACTCACTGTCGGGACAGGCTTGGAGGTGACCGCAGGAGAAAGGTAAACGCGGCAATTGCCCGATCGCTCTGCACTTTAGAATCATATTATTATCGATCGAACGTTTTTGTAAATTTGTTGAGCTGAACACATCTGTACTGTACAGGACACACGGCACAGAGGAGATTGATTGACAACAGTCTACAGCACAGGTGTCAAACATGCGACCCGGGGCCAGATCCGGCCCTCCAGACCTTTAATCTGGCCCTCGGCTGATTTTCTACTAAAATATTTTAATTATATTATCTATTAAAATATTGGTAATTTTCTGCAGGTTTATCACAGCAGCGTCTCCAGCGTCTCTGTACGTGGCCCCTCCCACCAGAGCAGCACAAATGAAGACTTGTCTCTTTCCAAACGCTCTTAAAGGACGATCGTTTTGACTGTTGACCATGACACCCTCATCAACAAAATGTCAAAAATGAGAAAAGTGGAGCCGAGTGCAGGATTTTCCAAAAAATTGACTTATTCTTATTTGTAAACAGGTTCATGTTAAAATGTTGAAACTGCATTTTTCTTAAAGTTTCAGGTTGTTCATAATATTATAATATTTTGTAAAGGAAAGAGTTCATCAGTTAAAAAAGATTTCTGTAATAGATTTGTGTTTCTCTGCACCAATATTTGAACTTATTGTTATTTTTGGGTTTATATGACATGCGTTTTTCTGATCCGGCCCCTTTGGGATCAAAGTAGGTTGGATACAGCCCCCGGACCAAAATGAGTTTGACACCCTGATCTACAGTCCCTCAGCCAATCAGGACGCAGGGGGAGGAACATAATACTCACTCATTTGCTGAAAAAACAGGCAAAATTGCACTAAAAAAATGTGTGAAACAGCGAGATCTCAAAAGCTGAACCGCGATATAACGAGGGACGACTGTATAAATCTGTAACACCGCTGACCTTTGCAGACTTTTACTTTTCCCTCTGATATTTACAAAGAGAAAGAGCGTCGTGTGCGTTGAGTTTGTGTTTCAGACGTGACAGGCTCATATTTCTGTAGTAAAACTCTCGTCTGAAGCTGAAGCCGCAGTTCATGTGATCTCACGATGGATTTGAGGAGAGCGGGAAAGTGCTGAGTCATGTTTGGTCTGGACACCTGCATGGCTCAAAGATGAAGCGGGACCTCCCAGACCTCCAGCACTAATAGAAGCTGCAAAGCATTATGGGAAACTAAAAAGCATTGTGGAGAGGAAGCACGGCAAGAATCACTGAAACTAACTTTTTATTCTGTGTTAACGGTAATATTTCTGAATTACCACTGTGACGTACGCACTTCATTAGTAAGTAAGTTTTTATTTATGTAGCACATATTGTCACAAAGACACTTTACAGAGCATTATTCATTCACTCTACACCCAGTGGGGGTTAACTACTATTATAGCCACAGCTGTCCTGGGGCAGTCTAACAGAAGTGCGGCTGCCATGTCATTTGGTGCCATCAGTCCCTCCGACCACCAACACCACTCATGCACGTCATGCACACACCACTTTCATACTCCAATTTGATTTTCTTAATCTGTGACACACATAGGATTTGGCAGTGTTGCATAGTGAATTTGGTACAAATGAAAACAAAACAAAAAACAAACAAACAAAACAAAAAACTCTACTCAAGCCCGTTGTGAAACTATCCACAGGAGGGGCCCACAACACGTGCAGCTTTACTGTGATGACATTTACGCTGACATCAGTTCCTATTGTCCTACCCCACAATGTTTTACATAATCATGTGGTTTTACACTTTTTCACCTTTGGAGTACTGACCTGTTGTATAGAACTGCATAAATATACACATATATACATACATACACACACGTATACACATACGTACATACATACACGCATCAAAAATATCCAGTACATATATTCAATATAAATTTATATATACACACATAGATACACACATACATGCAGAAATATATGTTTGTTTATGGTCGTACAAACTAATAATAATATTAAAGTACGCACAAAGTTTATCACTTATGATCGTACAAAATAAACAGTAATGAGAATGAAAAAATTGTAAGGATTTTTTGTTTTTGTTTATGGTCGTACAAATCAATAGTCGTAATGAAGAAGGCACAAAAGTTTCAACACACAAGAACATTACGATAACTGACTAAATGCCAGGGAGAAGAGGTGACTTTTAGATGAATATTGAAATTTAAATTGTCCAAGTTATAACGTACTGACCCACAGTTGTCATACATTATAACCACAGCACAGACACAAACACAATAGTTCTGCTTTAAAACCCAGTGTGAACAAATGAGTTTAACCTGAACTGTGTCAGGGACAAGACAGGGACAGACAGGGACAGACAGGGCCAACAGACAGGGGGCAGCCTGTTTCACAGTTGAGGTGTGGAAACAGCACCAGTGCTCGTGCCAGACTTTTCTGTTGTAAATGAGTTTGGTTTCCCTGTAGAATTCTGTAAAAGCAGCACTTCAGAAAGCACAGAGCACTCAGCTCTGTCGGCTTTTACCTGTAAACACACAGAACTCACACTTACAACATCAGGATCTCACGTTTGGAAGGAGACGCAGTCGAGTGATTTTAACTCTTTTTCTCTAAACTTGTTTTTGGTCACACTGAGATCAGGATTTCACATTTTGTCATGTCAGAAGAATAGTCATTTATATTATTTTGTCATATAAGAAATTATCTAACAACAAACTCTGAAATGATGTGTTTAAATTCAATGATTCAATGATTCAATGCTGCAACTAAATTATTGCATTACTAGTTGGATTCAGCAACCAAAACTACTCTTAACTGAGCTGAAACTATCTACAAAAACACTGAAAGTATCAGATAAAAAGCCCACTAATTATCACTAGTGCAGAAAACTTGACAAATACAGATTTCTAAATTGGGTTTTTGGTTTATTATTGGTTTACAAAGTTTTTAATAATCTTGCTCCACCTCGTCTAAAGGAGTTTGTGAAAAGAAACTCATATCGCACAACAGAGCGACTGCTCTGTGCAGTTTAGGAAAAGCGGTTTTAGATAGACTAGATTTTACTTATTGAACATGGAACTCAGAAAAGATATTTGAAAATATTGTACCCGACCCGCTGCCTGAGCCACATTTTAAAAGGTCGTCCATGCTCTTGATTAACATCGAAATAAAGTGACCAACATAAATAAAGTGAAATGATGTTAAATAAAGAGCTGCACTAAACCTGCACACGTCTGATCTGTGAAAACATGAACCATCTCCAACACGACACAAACACAGAACAGACTCACCATCATCATCATCATCATCATCATCATCATCAACATCATCATCATCATCATCATCATCATCATCAACATCATCATCATCATCAACATCCCTCTGAACTCTCATATTCCACTGGGTCGTGTCCTTTAGTCCGACAGAAGCTGAACCGTATCAGCGCACAAGGAAAGAGCTGTTTTAAGTTTATGCAAATGAGTCATGTGGATTTAAGTTTAGTTTCTGTAAAACATAAACAAATGTGTCAAATCTGCATTAAACACATTATAAAGTCAAACGGGCTGATGTGGCTCTAGAGTTTTTATGGTTTATATGTTGTATAGTTGAGTTTAATTATGCAGATTAATCATGGTAATAATAATGTTGATAATTTTAATATTAAAACATTAATGATTAGTTGAAATTGTTAATTAATTGAGAAAATTTACAATATGAATGTACTATCTATGAAGAAAGTGAAGGACATGTATGCAGCTTCTGCCAAGTATTAAGGTAATATATAACTTTATTTACAGACTCAGGGTCCAAAGCGCACACACACACACACACACACACACACACACACACACACACACACCCCTACAGTCACGTAAGATCTGGTAGAATTAAAATACATACAGCTGGCTCTTCCAACATTTCCAGATGTCAGAGTAATACTGGGTGTCACTTTCCTTAATATCAGTCAAGCTTGTTATAATTTCATTTCTTGATTCATTTAACCTACACATAAATGTATACATGAGGTTCCACATTAGAGCCTGGAACGTGGGAATATTTGCAGTAACAAACTAAATGTAAATCTGGTTTTAAATGAAAATGTATTGGTTTCTTTTTTGTGATATGTAGAAAAGCGCATTTGCAAAGGTGACTCGGTTTGTCGGAGTATCTTGGGTATGAGTGTCTCTTCTTTTGATTTTGCTCTTCCAATGTGACTCTTGTGAAAAAAATAGTGACTAAAAAAAAAAAAAACCAACCTTATATGACAGGACTTTTATCTGTGACACAACAATCTGAGCAAAATGCAAACCGAGCATTTTTGAGGCTCAGGGAAGACGAGTTTGGATCAATAGATGTGTTTTGTTTCATTCACGTTTGTTTAATTCAACAAACATTTATTTATTTTTTCACAATGGGGAAAAAAGTATTAAAGTATAAAAGCTAAAAAAAAAAAAGTAAATTTCGTCATAAAAGTCGTCAAATGTCAAATAAGTTCAGTGGAGCAAGAGCTTTAAAATAAATATTAAATTAAAATCAGTGAAAGCGTGTGGCGTCTGGGGGAGAGGGAAGTCTGCGTCTGCCTCTGCGTATGACCTCGCACGACCCCAGCGCAGCCCGGTTCCCCTTCCGATCCCACGTATCCCTCCGCCTCGTGACATATAGATCCGAGCGCGTCTTTTCATTCACAAATCCCCGCTCCCCCGAGACCCCGCCCCCCCCTCCTCGGCCGTAATTAATGAACCCAAAACGCAAAATGTCAGCAACAATTTTTGAGAATAAATCCATGAACCGCGGGCGCACCTGCCGCGATTTACACCTGCAAATCCGTCAGGGGGCCCGGCAGGTGCTGAGTGGACGGGACGGAGGGGCCCCTGGGAAATTACATAAGCCCGGTGTCGATACAGATGTGTGTAAAGCACGAGGCCGGGGTGGATTTAAACAGGTGAGTGACAGGAGAGCTGATCTGACGCTTTATTAATACGCTTTTTAACGTCACGGGCTTCAGCTGCACATTAACCTGCTTTATGATCCATGTTTATGATCCTGAAGTTGTTTCCTCATCAAACACAGACCTGGAGTTGCAGATTTAGGCGTCTGTCTGATCTCAGGTGGTGATACAGGAAGTGCTCCATTGTGTTTTTTAACTCCGCACACCTTCACTAGAAAATTTTGACCAGTTTTAATGATCTTAAGTTCTTTTTTAAGTGTCTTAACTGTGATACGCCACTGTACAGAGGCTTTGCACCGTCACGTGTCCCCATGGTAACGGTAACTACGCCGCCATGACACCGGGCAGTCAATATGTCATTGACTTCAGCAGCATCGGAGAAACACGGGCAGGTTTTGTTCAATCAATCAATCAATCAGACTTTATTTATAAAGCGCTTTTCATACAAAAAAGTGCTTTACAGTGATTAAAAACAATCCCACATTTCCATCCACCCACACACAAACACACACACAAACACACACACACACACACACACACACACACACACACACACACACACACACACACACACACACACACACACACACACACACACACACACACACACAAACACACACACACACACACACACACACACACACACACACACACACACACACACACACACACACACACACACACACACACACACACACACACACACACACACACACACACACACACACACACACACACACACACAACACACACACACACACACACACACACACACACACACACACACACACACACACACACAACACACACAAACACACACACAACACACACAACACACACACACACACATACACACACACAACACACACACACACACACACACACACACACACACACACACACACACACACACACACACACACACACACACACACACACACACACACACACACACACAACACACACACACACACACACACACACACACACACACACACACACACACACACACACACACACACACACACACACACAACACACACACACACACACACACACACACACACACACACACACACACACACACACACACACACACACACACACACACAACACACAACACACACACACACACACACACACACACACACACACACACACACACACACACACACACACAACACACACAAACACACACAACACACACACACACACACACACACACACACACACACACACACACACACACACAAACACACACACACACACACACACACACACACACACACACACACACACACACACACACACACAACACACACACACACACAACACACACACACACACACACACACACACACACACACACACACAACACACACACACACACACACACACACACACACACACACACACACACAAACACACACACACACACACACACACAAAACACACACACACACACACACAACACACAACACACACACACACACACACACACAAACACACACACACACACAACACACACACACACACACACACACACACACACACACAAACAACACACAACACACACAAACACACACACAAAATACACACACACACACACAAACACACACACACACACACACACAAACACACACACACACAAAACACACACACACACACACACAAACACACACACACACACACACACACACATGCCCTAAGATGGTAAAATACATAAAATCACCCTATAGTAAAATGTGAGGCTGAATACAGGTGAACCAGTTGAGAAAACATCATCAGAGGAGCTTCTGCACCAGGAGCAGAGAGACGCCCACCACCACCAGGAACCACCACAGGGTCCAGGGGAGAGATGAAGCCCAAGCACCAACTCTCCACCAGGAGCCCACGGGACAGAACCCGGCAGCCACAGCCGACCTCCACTCCCGATGCAGAGGAAACACTGGAAATCCTAAAAAATATGCCTAAAATAAATAAATATAATAAAATGTGTACAATAGAAACAGGTAAAAGTATAAGAATTTAATCAAAAGCTAAGCTAAAAAGGCGGGTCTTGAGCCTGCTCTTAAAAACATGAACGTTCTCTGCAGCCCTGAGCTCCTCCGGCTGCAGTTCCAGAGACGGGGGCCACAGTATTGGAAAGACGCCTCTCCGTGAGTGTGTTGTGTATTTGGTTGTTCTAGACCAGGGGGGCTCACACGGGCTACTTACAAAATGACCAAGTCAAAATGATCTACCCAATACAAAGCCAAACAAACTGCACTGAAACACTCTGTGCCCCTTTTTTGGACCCTCACCCACAGTTTGAGAACCTCTTCTTTAAGAGAACTTCCTCTGGCACTTTACACAAAACTGTGAAAAAAAGTGAAGGAAGATTTTTAAACCTGTTTTTTAAAGTTCCAAACTGGAGTTGCATTCTTTTCTGGTTTTGCAGTGATATTTACCAGCCTCTGCACGTTTACCAAACCAAACGCACATCGTGACAAACACAGATGCATTTGTGCACTTTTGTTAAGCCAAACTTCAGCCAAATGTGGCAGTAGGTCTGTTCTGTAGATCCGCTCTATGCTGTAGACCTGCTTTGTGCCAACACTGAGGACTAATCCATGACTGAACTAGGACTAAAACAGGACTAAACCAGAACTGAAACAGGACTCACCGTCAGGACGGGCTTGGAGGTGAGCGCAGGAGAAAGGACCGGCTCAGCTCCGTACCTCAGTGTCTCTTGAGAGTTGTGAAAAACACTTCTAAACTCTAAAGCAGGGGTGTCAAACTCATTTTGGTTCAGGGGCCGTATCCAACTACTTTAATTCCAAAAGGGCCGGATCAGAAAACTCATGTCATATAAACCCCAAAAATAACAATACACAGAAACACAAATCTATTACAGAAATCTTTTTTAATTGATGAAGTCTTTCTTTTACAAAATATTATGATATTATGAACAACCTGAAACTTTAAGAAAAATACAATTTCAACACAATGTTTTAACATGAACTTGTATGTAAATAGGAATAAGTCCATTTTTATTGTAAAATCCTGCACTCTGCTCCACTTTTCTCATTTTTGACATTTTTCTGATGAGGGTTTCACGGTCAACATAGTCAAAACGATCGTCCTTTAAGAGCGTTTGGAAAGAGACAAGTCTTCATTTGTGCTGCTCTGGTGGGAGGGGCCACGTACAGAGACGCTGGAGACGCTGCTGTGATAAACGCCACAGAAAATTTATAATATTTTAATAGAAAATATAATTAAAATATTTTAGTAGAAAATCAGCCAAGGGCCACCTTAAAGGTCTTGGAGGGCCGGATCTGGCCCCCGGGCCTTATGTTTGACACCTGTGCTCTAAAGTGTTGTGGTCAATCAGGATGCTCAGAATGCAAAAGGAAGTGAGGGAAAACTTTGGACCACTGCAAACTGTTTCTAACGAACTAGTTTTGTTTTTCACGTTATAAAACCCTAAACGTTCGGTACAGAGATTTAAATAAACCTTTAACGTCTCGACTGAATGCAAGGAAAAACAGGACGATTCAAACATGCAAGGACCGTCGAAATACAACTTAAACTACTAATAACGAGGCAGAACTTTCAGAACGAGGTGAAAAGCTCCTGACAGTCGAGTCCCGCGACCTTTAACCACAAAACTCTGAGCTCCAGACTTTGCGTTGCCAGATCCTCAGACAAACTTTCATCATAAAATCAGCGTCTCCCGCGTCGCGAGGAGCAGCTGACATTTTCACCGTGTCTTTTCTGCTTTCATTTTCTTCTTTAATACCCGTGTTTGGTTTTGTTTTCGAGCGCTCGCAGGGGAAACCCAGAAACGCTCCACAAAGAACCACCGTTGTTTGGCATTTGGTTTCTACGGCAACAGGAGCAGACTGTAACCAGAGGAAAAAAGAGAGAGAGAGAAAGAGAAAAAAGAGAAAGAGAGGGAAGAGGGAGAGAGAATATTTATTTTATGCTCGACTACAGACAAATATGCATACGGATATTTCAGTCCTGGTTTAGTCCTGGTTTAGTCCTGTTTTAGTCCTGTTTTAGTCCTGTTTTAGTCCTGGTTTAGTCCTGTTTCAGTCCTGGTTTAGTCCTGTTTCAGTCCTGGTTTAGTCCTGGTTTAGTCCTGTTTTAGTCCTGGTTTAGTCCTGGTTTAGTCCTGTTGTTTAGTCCTGTTTTAGTCCTAGTTTAGTCCTGTTTTAGTCCTGGTTTAGTCCTGTTTAGTCCTGTTTTAGTCCTAGTTTAGTCCTGTTTTAGTCCTGTTTTAGTCCTGGTTTAGTCCTGTTTTAGTCCTAGTTTAGTCCTGGTTTTGTCCTGGTTCAGTCCTGTTTTAGTCCTGGTTCAGTCCTGTTTTAGTCCTGTTTTAGTCCTGTTTTAATCCTGTTTTAATCCTGTTTTAGTCCTGGTTTTGTCCTGGTTTAGTCCTAGTTTAGTCCTGGTTTAGTCCTGGTTTAGTCCTGTTTTAGTCCTGTTTTAGTCCTGGTTTTGTCCTGGTTCAGTCCTGTTTTAGTCCTGTTTCAGTCCTATTTTAGTCCTGTTTTAGTCCTGGTTTAGTCCTGGTTCAGTCCTGTTTCAGTCCTGTTTCAGTCCTATTTTAGTCCTGTTTTAGTCCTGTTTTAGTCCTGGTTTAGTCCTGGTTCAGTCCTGGTTTATTCCTGGTTCAGTTCTGTTTTTGTCCTGTTTCAGTCCTGTTTCTGTCCTGTTTCAGTCCTGTTTTAGTCCTGTTTTAGTCCTGTTTTAGTCCTGTTTTAGTCCTAGTTCAGTCCTGGTTTAGTCCTGGTTCAGTCCTGGTTTATTCCTGGTTCAGTTCTGTTTTAGTCCTGTTTTAGTCCTGTTTTAGTCCTGGTTCAGTCCTGTTTTAATCCTGTTTTAGTCCTAGTTCAGTCCTGGTTTAGTCCTGGTTCAGTCCTGGTTTAGTCCTGGTTCAGTGCTGTTTTAGTCCTGTTTTAGTCCTGTTTTAGTCCTGGTTCAGTCCTGTTTTAGTCCTAGTTCAGTCCTGGTTTAGTCCTGGTCCAGGACTCACAGATGCATGTATAAGTCCATCCCTGTCAGACCTGGTGCCCGTGGTTGTGGTGAGTTATGGTGCGTGGGACCTGTTCGGGGTGAGTTATGTCGCTCTGTGGCCGTGTGAGTTTGAATAATGGCGCCGCTGATTGGTTTGCGCCTGTCACCGCTCAGATCATCGCGGGGGTCAAAGGTCGCGAGGCGGGCATCAATCCCGTGCCCGTCGGCTGAGTCAGGGCCGCGCCAAGGCCGACGGCTTCATCTGCGGCAGAGTGGTTAGCCCTGCCCCGCACTGACAACACTGGAGTCTGTCAGCAGTGTTGGGGAGTAACAGATTACATGTACCAGAGTAATCAGAGTACAAATTATGAGTAACTGTATTCAGTTACAGTTACTGTTCCAGTGAGTGGTAATTGGATTACAGTTACTTTGTTGAAATAAATGGATTACACGGCGGTATTTTCCTGTTTTCACATTTTGGACTAAACCAGGTCTAAACCAGATCTAAACCAGGACTAAAACCAGGTCTAAACCAGGACCAAACCAGGTCTAAAACCAGGTCTAAACCAGGTCTAAAACCAGGTCTAAACCAGGACTAAACCAGGACTAAAACCAGGTCTAAACCAGGACTAAAACCAGAAAAACTAAACTAGAGCTAAACCAGATCTAAACCAGGACTAAAACCAGGACTAAACCAAGTCTAAACCAGGTCTAAACCAGGTCTAAACCAGGCCTAAACCAGGACTAAACTAGATCTAAACCAGATCTAAACCAGGTCTAAAACCAGGACTAAACCAGATCTAAACCAGAGGTCTAAACCAGGCCTAAACCAGGACTAAACTAGATCTAAACCAGGTCTAAAACCAGGTCTAAACCACTTCTAAACCAGGACTAAACCAGATCTAAACCAGGTCTAAAACCAGATCTAAACCAGGTCTAAACCAGGTCTAAACCAGGTCTAAACCAGATCTAAACCAGGTCTAAACCAGGTCTAAACCAGGACTAAAACCAGATCTAAACCAGGTCTAAACCAGGTCTAAACTAGATCTAAACCTGGTTTAGTCCTGGTTCAGTCCGGGTTAATCCTGTTATAGTCCTGTTTTAGTCCTGTTTTAGTCCTGTTTTAGTCCTGGTTCAGTCCGTATGTGACATCGCAGTTTAAGTCACAAAAACGGGAAAAATGTTGTCAGTGAAAAAGCGTCGGAACCCTGTCCTGACCGCGACTAGTACCAGGATCACGGAGCTGGATTATTTATCATAGTTTTACGACTCTGAAGTGACAGTTTGTAGAAGAAAAATACAAAAACCCTGGACGTATCGCTGAGCCGTGAAACAGAATCCCTCTGCTTCTGTCACCACGAGGAAAACTCCATCCAGACTCAGAGACGATTCACACCTTGTTTTGTTTTGGCACCTTCATCTAACAAAATAAAAGAGTTCTTAAAAGTCCCGAGCTGGAGCGTCGCATCTCTCGGCCTCTCGTTCTTTTGGCCCGTCTCTCCGGCTGATCCCCTCCCCCGCACTCGCTCGCTCGCTCGTAATAATCCCAGCTGCGGGGCATCTGGAGCAGAGCAGAGCGCCAGGGTCAAACTCAGGCTGCACCGACATGACACGGGCTTTTATTTTGAGCACAAGAGCATTACATACACAGATGGACAACAGGGGGCGCTCTGGGACACGATTTCAACACAAGCGGAGTGTTAAAATTGACTCTCACAGAATCAATTTTAACGTTTTCTCATTTTCTTCCCGAGTCCAGTCTGTTCTAGAGTCAATCTAACATTTTTAACCCAAGAGTTATATTTCTCTCTGGCAGCAGGAGACTATGGACCAGTGGACTCACTTGGTCACTGCATCCAACAGATCAGTGTGTGGATGCAAAACAACTTTCTCCAGCTAAACTCTGACAAGACTGAAGTCATAGTGTTTGGTCCACGGAAACAAAGGGACAGTGTCAGCATCACCTCCAGTCTCTCTCTCTAAAACCTTCAAATCAGGCAAGAAATCTCGGGGTAATAATGGACTCAGACTTGAACTTTAACAGTCACATAAAATCAATAACATCTGCAGCCTTTTACCATCTAAAAAACATAGCAAAAATCAAAGGTTTACTGTCTAAATTCAGACTTGGAGAAACTTATCCATGCGTTTGTCTCCAGTAGGTTAGATACTGTAATGTTCTGCTCACTGGTCTCTCCAAACGAGCTGTGAGACGCTGCAGAACATCCAGAACATCCAGAACATCCAGAACATCCAAACATCCAGAACGCTGCAGCTCGGGTCCTGACTCGAACTAGGAAGTTACGAGCACATAAGTCCTGTGCTCAGGTCTCTGCACTGGCTCCTGTGGCTCAGAGACTTTAAAGCAGCTCTGCTTGTACAAGTGTCTCCATGACCGAGCACCAAAGTCCATCTGTGACATGTTAGTGTCATATGAACCATCTCACACTCTGAGGAGCTCAGGGACCAGCCTCCTGCTGGTGCCCAGAGTCAGAACTAAACAAGGGGAGTCAGAGTTTCAGGTTCATGCAGCTAAAACCTGGAACAGTCTGAACATGTGAGACAGACTCTTCTGTGACGCTGTTTAAATCCAGACTCAAAACATTTCTGTTTAACTGTGCAAATAACTGAAAGGTTTTCATTCCGCACTCTTTCTCTCCAATTTATGTCTCTCTTTTTTAATTTTAATCTTCATGATTATTTATGTTTTGATTTGTTTTTATTATGATTTTAATTGTTTTTCTTATTCTGTAAAAGCACTTTGAATTACTTTGTGTACGAATTGTGCTATACAAATAAACTTGCCTTGCCTTGCTTCACGTTTTGCGAGTAAACGGGTGACACTTTGTAGAGTTATTCTGATTTCGCTAAAAAATTCACAGAGGTGTTTTATTTTTACACTTTATTTGAGTTAATTTAAGTTGAAATTATGAAGAAAATTGGTTCAAGTTGGTCTTCTCTCGTGGGAGTTTGAAGTGGTGGGAGAGAGGAGCCAAATTAACACTAAGGAAAGTTTAATTAACTCTGAGTAAAGTTGAATTAACACTAGAGGAAGTTGAATTAACTCTAAAAGAAATTTAATTAACACTAAGGAAAGTTAAATTAATTGGGGAACGTTTAATCAACACTAAGGGAAGTTGAATTAACACTAAAAGAAGTTGATTTAACACTGGGAAAAGTTGAATTAACACTAAAAGAAGTTGAATTAACACTAAAAGAAGTTGAATTAATAATATGAAAAGTTGAATTAACAGTAATAGGAGTTGAATTAACTCTAGGGGAAGTTGAATTAACACTTAAGAGGTTGAATTAACATGAGAGGAAGTTAAATAAACACTAGGGGAAGTTGAATTAATTCCACCAATACCAAATAGCAAATAACTCCAACTCAAACCCCTATTTAACTTTCAAACCTTTAAAATAACACTTTTTGTGTTAAAAACAACTCTGCAATGTTTTACCCTGAAAATTTAACCCTATAGTTTTTTACCATCTTTTTTGAACTACAAGTCGCTCTGGAGTATAAGTCGCAGCAGTCAAAAAATGCAAAATAGATTCAAGTCGCACTTTTTGTGGGGAAATTTATAGTAAAAACAATAGAAGAGAGAACAACAGACCGTTAACGTCACATATGAACAGTTCTTCAGATAAACTATAACATAAACAACAGAACAGAACAAGTTTAACAAACTCTCCATCTCACTCCAAATCACTAAATCCATTCAATTCTTCATCCTCGGTGTCACTTCTGAGCAACTCCACGACCTCCGGAGGTAAACAGAGCGCCGCTTCCTCTTCTGTGTCGCTGTTGTCAGACTCAGCATCAGTTCCAGTTAGAATTATTCGGTCTTTCTGAATCCCGACAGGATGGTTTCAGTGTCACTGAAGTCCAGACTTTGTCCATCCATCCAGTGACTTCAGGAAAGTTTCATGGTGCATCCTCCCGGTGTCACAAGTTTCTCTCTCACTCCAAACTTTCTTTCTGCTGCTCGATTATCGTTTTCAGCTGCAGATTTCACGACTTGATCTGATTTTGTTTTTGGGGGCATTTGTGTTCATTCTTCTCAGTCGTCTTTATAAGTTTTTTTAAATGTTAAATTGTGCAGAAGTAACGGTGCGATGGACTGACATGATACAGACAGGACAGAGGCTCTTTCTGCAGGAGACATGCGCAGTAGAGCCAAGTGACAGTGGTACAGGAGGAACAGGAGCAGCAGATACTCACACACAAGACTAGAACCTCTCACCGCTTCACTGTGAAAAGTTTAATACCGTATTTTCTGGGCGATTAGACGCGCTCTTAAGCCTCTAATTGCATCAAAAAACGACCGCGCACCACAATCCAGAGCGCCCTATACACAAATCCACTCAGGTGTCCCAGCACGACTTCAGTAAACTACAAAGCCGCAACACCCACAGAACACGCAAACACACACGGAGCAGACAGCGACCGCGCGGCGAAACACTCCCACAGACACACTCATCACTCCACGCCGACGAGGAACGGAACGGAGGAACGAACCTGAAAAAGCGAGCGCAATGTGCCGCTTCTAGACACGACTGAACAACTGAGTCACTGCGAACACGCCGACAATCCGTTGGTCCCAGACAGCACCCTCCCTACACGCCACAACTGAACAAAGCCCAGAGTCACCGTGAACGCCACAAACAAACAAAACCACTCACCCATCACACTGTTGGGTTTCGTTTAAAGTCCAGTGCGGTTTATTTGTGAAAAAAGTTCAGAAATAGACCATTTAATGACAGTGTGGCCTTATAATCCAGAGCGCCTAATAGCCCGGAAAATACGGTATATAAGTCGAAGGAAACACCCAAACCATGAAAAAAATGTCACTTATAATCCAAAAAATACAGTATTTGAGGGTTTGATATTATTTTTGGGTCGAATAAAGTAGAATAGATGATTTTATTTGAACACTTCATTGAAAAGAGAGATCAACACAAAACCTGACTTCAGCTCTCGTATAAGTTTGCGGCGCCTGTGTACGTTTAAATTACATCATTTGAGGAAATAAAAAACGTAATTAAATTCTAATATAAAATGTCCTCGCAAAACTTTTGGAGCGAGACTAAAAACCTGACGCAGCGAAAGAGACAGGTCGCTGCTGAGGATTTCATTTGGCAATAACAGAATGTGTCGGTATCACAGCGCGGTGTGAGTCTGTACCGGTCTGTGCCAGTCTGTGCCAGTCTGTACCGGTCTGTGCCGGTCTGTGCCAGTCTGTGCCAGTCTGTGCCGGTCTGTGCCGGTCTGTGCCAGTCTGTGCCGGTCTGTGCCAGTCTGTGCCAGTCTGTGCCGGTCTGTGCCAGGTCTGTCGGGTGCATCGGCAGGTTCGCGAGCGCAGTCCTGGTTTAGTTCTGGTTCAGTCCTGGTTCAGTCCTCTTTTAGTCCTGTTTTAGTCCTAGTTTTGACCTGTTTATTCCTGGTTCAGTCCTGGTTCAGTCCTGTTTTAGTCCTGGTTCAGTCCTGGTTCAGTCCTGGTTTAGTCCTGGTTCAGTCCTGGTTCAGTCCTGGTTTAGTCCTGGTTTAGTTCTGGTTCAGTCCTGGTTCAGTCCTGGTTCAGTCCTGTTTTAGTCCTGGTCCAGTCCTGGTTTAGTCCTGGTTCAGTCGTAGTTCAGTCCTGGTTTAGTCCTGTTTTAATCCTGTTTTAGTCCTGTTTTAGTCCTAGTTCAGTCCTGGTTTAGTCCTGGTCCAGGACTCACAGATGCATGTATAAGTCAAATCAATGCCGCGGAGACAAGACACAGTTGATTTTTCGCGGTCACAAACGTGTTGCGGTTGCCGTGGCGACGCAGGACACGCCTCTGCGCGAGAGAGAAGAGACGGACCCGTTGGACACTTGTTGCGAAATCGGATCGGTCGGTTGCGGTTCAGAAAAGTCAGGTTTTTCTGGTCAGTTTGTGTTAAAACGAAACTCGGATTAAAGTCGAACTTGAGGGACAGAGGTTCAGACAGAGCAGTGCCTCCGGTTAGCGTCAAACCCACAGAGACGCTGTAAAGTGTGAGTGTTTTGTGGTCAGTTTGTCGCTGAGAGGAAGGAGGGAGAAGAGAAGGAGGAGAGAAGGAGGAAAGAGTAAGAGAGAGGAAGGAGCAAGAGGGAGAGAGAGAGAGAGAGGGAGGAAGAGAGAGAGGGGGAGAGAAAGAAGAGCGAAAAGAAGGAGGAGAGAGGAAGAGAGAGAGGAGGAGAGAGGGAGAAGTGAGGAGTGAGGGAGGAGAAAAGAGAGAGGGAGAGAAGAGGACAGACGGAGGAGAGAGGAGAGAGAGGAAGGAGCAGAAAAAGGAGAGAGAGGGAGAAGAGAGGAGGGAGGGAGGAGAGGGAAGAGGAGAGGGAGGAAGGAAAGAGGAAGGAAAGAGAGGGGGGAAGAGAGAGGGACAGAGGAGATAAGAGGAGAGAGGAGGGAGGGAGGAGAGGGGGGAGCGGGAGAGAGGAGGAGAGAGGAAGGAGAAAGAAGAGAGAGAGGAGGGAGGAGAGAGAAAGGATAGAGCAGAGGGAGGAGAGAGAAGACAAAGAGGAGAGAAAGGGAAGCTGGAGCGAGGGAGGTAGGAGAGAGGGAGGACAGGAGGAGAGATGGAGGGAGTGAGAAAAGAGAGGAGGGAGAGAGGAGAGTGAGAAGGGAGAGAGGAGAGGGAGAGGAATGAGAGAGGGAGGGGGGAGAGAGGAGGAGAGAGAGAGAGAGAAGAGAGCGAGGAGAAAGGAGGAGATAGAAGGAGAGAGAGAGAAGCAGGAGTGAGGAAGAACAAAGGGAGGAGATTAAAAGGAGGAGGGAGAGGAGGGAGGAGAGAAGGGGAGAGATGGAGGAATGAGAGGGAGGAGGAAGGAGGGAGGGAGGCGCGGGGAGAGCGGGAGAGAGGAAAGAGAGAAAAGGGAGAAGAGAGAGAGGAGAAAGGGACGAGAAGCAGGGAGGAGGGAGGAGACAGAGAGGAGAGAAAGGGAAGTCGGAGCGAGGGAGAACAGAGGGAGGAGAGATGGAGGGAGGAAGAAGAGAGAGAAGGGAGGAGAAAGGAGAGAGAGGGAGGTGAGAGGGAGAGAGGAGGGAGAGGAGAGGAGGGAGGAGAGATGGCGGAAGGAGAGAGAGAGAGAGAGGGGGGGGGAGGAGGAGAGAGGACAGACAGCAAAAAGTGAGAGGGAGGAGATCGAGGAGAGAGAAAGGAGGGAGGAGAGACGGAAGGAGAGAGAGGGAAGCGGGAGTGACGGAGGTGGGAGAGGGGGAGGACAGAGGGAAGGAGAGAGAGGGGAGAGAGAGAGAGAGGGGGGGGGGGATGAAGGGAGGAGAGAAGAGAAGAGAGGGAGGAGAGACGGAAGGCAAGAGAGAAGGAAGCTGGAGCTAGGGAGGTAGGAGACATGGAGGAGAGAGAGGAGGGATAGAGGAGAGAGGGAGGAGAGATGGAGGAATGAGAGAGAGAGGGATGGAGTGAAGGGGGCGAGAGGAGGAGAGAGGAGATAGGAAATAGGAGGAAGGAGAGAGAGGGAGGGAGGTGAGAAGGAGAGAGCGTTCTTTGGTTTTGGAGTTTTGGTGTTTTTGGTTTGGTTATGTGTTTTTTTTTTTTTTTTTACATAAGTTTAATGCCACACTGTGGGACATTTTTTCAAGAAGCAATATCTCCATAGAGGCAAACAGAAAGATGATGTTCCGCAGTGCAGCTTTAAGGACGGTAAAAACAACAGTGCAGAGCTTCTTTTTTTTTTTTTTTTTTTTTTTTGGTTGAGTTGTTTTTGTGAGTTTTATCGCTCCACACTCAAGTTATGTAACTCTGCTGGAGAGAGGGAAGAGAAAGAAAGAGAGAGGGAAGAGAGAGAGGGAGGGAGGGAGGAGAAAGGGAGGGAGAAGAGAGAGAGAGAGAGGAAAGGAAGAGAGAGGGATGGAGAAGAGGGGATGAGGAGAGAGGAGAGGAGGGAGAGAGGGAGAGGAGGAGGGAGGAGGAGAGAGGAGAGAGGGATGGAGGAGAGAGGAGAGAGGGACGGAGGAGAGAGGAGAGAGGGACAGAGGAGAGAGGAGGAGAGAGGAGAGAGGGATGGAGGAGCGAGGGATGGAGGAGAGAGGAGAGAAGGATGGAGGAGAGAGGGATGGAGGAGAGGAGGAGAGAGGAGAGAGAGAGGAGAGAGGAGAGGAGGAGAGAGGGATGGAGGAGAGAGGAGAGAGGGAGAGAGAGAGGAGAGAGAGAGAGGGATGGAGAAGAGAGGAGAGAAGGAGGAGGAGGAAGAGAGGGATGGAGGAGAGAGGAGGAGAGGAGGATGGAGGAGGAGAGGAGAGAGGATGGAGAGAGAGGAGAGAGAGGAGATGGAGAAGAGGAGGAGAGGAGAGAGAGAGTGGAGAGAGAGGAGAGAGGTGAGAGAGAGAGGAGGAGAGAGGAGAGAGGAGAGAGAGGAGAGAGAGGAGAGAGGATTGGAGGAGAGAGGAGAGAGGAGAGGAGGGAGAGAGGAGAGAGGAGAGAGAGGGAGAGAGGAGAGAGAGAGAGGAGGAGGAGAGAGAGGAGGAGGAGGGAGAGAGGAGGATGGAGGAGAGAGGAGAGAGGATGGAGGAGAGAGGAGAGGATGGAGGAGAGAGGAGAGAGGGATGGAGGAGAGAGGAGAGAGAGGAGAGAGGGATGGAGAGAGGGAGGAGGAGAGGAGAGAGGGTGGAGGAGAGAGGAGAGAGGAATGGAGAGAGGAGAGGAGAGAGGAGAGGGATGGAGGAGAGAGAGAGAGGATGGGAGGAGAGAGGAGAGGAGGAGAGAGAGGAGAGAGAGGAGAGAGGGGATGAGAGGAGAGAGGGATGGAGAGAGAGAAGAGGGAGGAGAGGATGGAGAGAGAGGAGGAGGAGAGAGGATGGAGGAGAGAGGAGAGAGGATGGAGGAGAGAGGAGAGAGGGATGGAGGAAGAGAGGAGAGAGGGATGGAGGAGAGAGGAGAGAGGGATGGAGGAGAGAGGAGAGAGGATGGAGAGAGAGAGAGGAAGGAGATGGAGAGAGAGAGAGGAGAGAGAGAGATGGAGGAGAGGAGAGGAGAGAGAGAGAGAGAGAGAGGAGAGAGAGGAGGAGAGAGAGAGAGATGAGAGAGAGAGAGAGGAGGAGAGAGGAGGAGAGAGTGGAGGAGAGAGAGAGGGGATGGAGAAGAGAGGAGAGAGGGATGGAGAGGGGAGAGAGAGAGGGATGGAGGAAGAGAGGAGAGAGGGATGGAGAGGAGAGAGGGAGAGAGGAGAGAGAAGAGAGGAGAGAGGAGAGGAGGAGGAGAGAGGAGAGGGAGAAGAGGAGAGGGAGGAGAGCAGAAGGCAAGAGAGGGGGACGAGAGAGAGAAGAAAGGGAGGAAGGAAGGAGAGAGGGGACAGAGGGAGAAAGAGAAGGAGATAGAGAGCCCGGGAGGGAAGAAGAGAGCAGAAAATGGAGGGAAAGGGAAGATAGAGAGTGAAGGGAAGAATGAGAGAGGAGGAAAAATAAGTAAAAGGCACGTGGGAGCGAAGGAGAGAAGAAGAGAAACAGAAGAACAGAGGGAGAGAGAGAGAGAGAGGAGAGGAGTGGGACGGTCTGGGAGTGTCGCGTAATGGACAAATCATGTTTTCAGAGGAGAGAAAGAAGAGAGAGAGAGAGAGAGATAGTGGACGTGAGAGGAGATAAGAAAGAGAGGAGGAAGAGGAAACGAAAGAGGGCGGAGGAAGCAGGCGTGAGGGAGCGGAAGGAAAAAGGAGATAAACAGAAAGAAGTGAAGATGGATAAGGGAAGGTGAAAGCGAGAAGGGAAGGAGAGAGGGATGGATGAGAAGGATGGATGGAGGGAGTACAGGAAGAAGAAGAGGAGGAGGAGAGAAAGAGAAGGAAGGTATAGAAGAGAAGGTGGACAAGGGAGAAAGAGGAAAGAAAAGCAGGGAGGTTGGAGGAGAGATAAGTGGGAAGGAAGAAAGGAAGGAACGAAGGGAGAAGGAAGGAAGAATGGAGAAAGGAAGGAAGGAAGGAAGGAGGAAGAAAGAAAGGAAGATGGAGAGAGAAGGAGGATGGAGAAGGAGGAAGGAAGGAAGAAGGAATGGAAAAGAAGGAAGGGAGACGGAAGGTAGAAGGAAGGAAGTAGAAATGAAGGGAGAATGAAGGAAGAATGGAGGAAGGAAGGAAGGAAGAAGATTCAGATGGAGACAAGTGAAGGAGAGAGAGAGGAGGGAGGAGGAGAGAAAGTGGGAAGGATGGAAGAAAGAAGGATGGAAGAACAAAAGATGGAAAGAAGGAATGAAGTAGGAATGAAAGGAGAAGGAAGGAAGGAAGGAAAAGTTGGAAGAAAAGAATGAAGATGGAGAAAAGAAGGATGGAGGAACGGAGAAAGGAAGGAAGAAAGGAAGTAGAAATGAAGGGAGAAGGAAGAAAGGAAGGAAGATGGAGAAAAGAAGGACGGAAGAACCGAAAGTGGAAAGAAGGAAGGAAGTAGGAACGAAGGGAGAAGGAAGGCAGAACGGAGAAAGGAAGGAAGGAAGGTGGAAGGAAGGAAGTAGAAATGAAGGGAGAAGGAAGGAAGGAAGGATGATGGAGGAATGAAAGATGGAAGAACGGAAAGTGGAAAGAAGCAAGGAATTAGGAATGAAGGGAGAAGGAAAGAAGAAAGGTGGAAGGAAGGAAGTAGAAATGAAGGGAAAAGGAAGGAAGAATCAAAGAAATAAGGAAGAAAGGAAGGAAGATGGATGGAAAGAAGATGGAAGAATGGAAAGTGGAAAGAAGGAAGGAAGTAGGAACGAAGGGAGAAGGAAGGCAGAACGGAGAAAGAAAGGAAGGAAGGTGGAAGGAAGGAAGTAGAAATGAAGGGAGAAGGAAGGAAGGAAGGATGATGGAGGAATGAAGATGGAAGAAGGAAAGTGGGAAAGAAGCAAGAATTAGAATGAAGGAGAAGGAAGAAGAAAGGTGGAAGGAAGGAAGTAGAAATGAAGGGAAAAGAAGGAAGAATCAAAGAAAAAGGAAGAAAGGAAGGAAGATGGAGAAAGAAAATGAAGATGTAAAGTGAAAGAAGGAAGGAAGTAGGAACGAAAGGAAAAGGAAGAACGGAGAAAGGAAAGAAAGGAAGGAAGGATGCAGAAATGAAGGGAGAAGAAAGAAGGAGGAAGATGGAAGAAGAAAGGAGGAATGGATGAAAGAAGGATGGAAAATGGAAAGTGAAAGAAGGAAGGAAGTAGGAACGAAGGGAGAAAGGAAGCAGAACGGAGAAAGGAAGGAAGGAAGGTGGAAGAAAGGAAGTAGAAATAAGGGAGGAAGGAAGGAAGGAAGGATGATGGAGGAATGAAAGATGGAAGAACGGAAAGTGGAAAGAAGCAAGGAATTAGGAATGAAGGGAGAAGGAAAGAAGAAAGGTGGAAGGAAGGAAGGAAGGAAGTAGAAATGAAGGGAAAAGGAAGGAAGAATCAAAGAAATAAGGAAGAAAGGAAGGAAGATGGAGGAAAGAAGAATGGAAGACTGTAAAGTGGAAAGAAGGAAGGAAGTAGAAACGAAAGGAAAAGGATGGAAGAACGGAGAAAGGAAAGAAGAAAGGTGGAAGGAAGGATGCAGAAATGAAGGGAGAAGAAAGGAAAGAAAGGAAGGAAGATGGATGAAAGAAGGATGGAAGAATGGAAAGTGGAAAGAAGGAAGGAAGTAGGAATGAAGGGAAAAGGAAGGTGGAAGGAAGAAAGTAGAAATAAAGAGAGAAAGAAGGAAGAACAGAGGAAGGAAGAAGGAAGGAAGGAAGGAAGGAAGGAGGAAGGAAGAATCAGAGGCAGGTGGATGAGCGAGGGATGAGGCGGGAGGTAAAAGAGAGATGCAGAGTCGTTTCTCTCCGTGTTTGCAGATTTTTCGCCGGCTCAGCGTTTTCTCTCGGAGGATCATGTGACCTGCTCAGATCCGACCAATCAGGCGTCAGGACGATCATCTGCTCTGCTCGGGTTAAATCACAAACTCCGAGATCCAAACTCCGGGAATCAAACCCCCAACCGCAAACTCTCGGAGGAGTTTTCAGACCCCAAAAGTAAAAGTTCTGAAAATTTACAAACTCTGAATTAAGAAAATGTTTTAACAAAATCCTCTTTCCTTTCGTACACAAACCGAAACAATGTCGCGACCCAGAAAAGATTCAAATTAGAACAAATTTGAACAAGTTTCTTCATTATTTGTCTCCAAAACCAAAATGAAAAAAAAACGGATAATGATTTGTTTTTTCACTTTTCGGTTTTGTGTTTAAATGAAAACGTGACTTTTGTGACTGTGATGCCGGACTGAACCAGGACTGATCCAGGTCCGGGACCAGACCGGGACTGAGACTGGAACTAGAGCGGGACTGAGACCGGGACCAGACCGAGACCAGACCGGGACCAGACCGACGAGACCAGACTGAGAGACTGGAACTAGAGCGGGACTGAGACCGGGACCAGACCGAGACCAGACCGAGACCAGACCGGACCAGACCAGACTGGACTGAGCCCGGACACCAGAGACCGGACCAGAGACTGAGACCAGACCAGACCCGGACCAGACCGGACCAGACCAGACCAGGGACCAGACTGAGGCCAGAGACCAGACCAAGACCAGACCAAGACCAGACCAAGACCAGACCGTGGGACTGAGGACCGAGACCAGACCCAAGACCAAGACCGGGACCAGACCGGGACCAGACCAGAGTGGGACTAGGACTGAGGGACCAGAGACCAGACCACCGACCAAAGACTGAGGCCAGGAGACCAGACCAAGAACCAGACCAGACCAGACCAAGACCAAGACTGGACCAGACCAGACCAAGACCAGACCAGACCAGACCAGACCAGACAAGACCAGACCAAGACTGAGGAGACTGAGGACCAGGACCGAGACCAGACCAGACCAGAGCGGACCAGACCGGAGACCAGGGACCAGAGTGGGACTGAGGCCGAGACCAGACCGGGACCAGACCAAGACCACAGCGGGACCAGACCGGGACTGAGACTGGGACCGGAGCGGGACCAGGTCGGACTCCGAGCTTTGACTCCCAGCCTCCGCGGGGTCCAAGCCTCAGCTTCGAGCTCCATCCCTGCAGGAACAAAGACAATGTCTGATGAACTGACACTCGTCCACCGTCCAGAGAACAAATTCTAATTCTTCGAGGTCTAATTCTACAAAGTGAAACCGACTGATGAATCAGGTCAGATTCTACCTGGACGACTGAGGGATTTCACACACATATTCCTGGTTTGTGACGTAAGCGTGAAAAGAACCTATTAAGTAGCAGATTCTCAAATACATGTAAGCGTACGCGTGCTTTCTTGGACTACTACATCGTACTTCTACTCGCGTATTGTTTTGAAATAACAGTATTTTACTCGAGTACAGTTTGACTTCTGGTTTCTAGGAGATTTGAACTTTCAGCTGTTCCTGCACACACCAGTGCATCCATTTTCACAATCACATTTTGACTTTTTCACGTTATAACATTAAACAGTCAGTTGCACCCGAGGGCGTTCCTGCTCTTACCTCATGTGTGACACCCATAAGGCTCCAGCGTGACACCCATAAGGCTGCACTCTCCCACACGTTGAAGGGCCTGGCTCTGGTCCAGCTGGGAGCAGAGCCAGAGCACGGACATGACGCTGCACACGCCGGGGCTCATGATGAATGCTCCACACACACACACACACACACACACACACTACAACACTAATGTACTGTTAACATACCATTACACACAGAGACATGAACCAGTGTCCAACTCCACGGACACGACGACAACAGGACAACAAGAAAAGAGGACGTAATCATGAACAATCAGTCAGGATTTAAAAGCGACGCTATTTCAGATGTATGTTATACCGTAATTTTTTATCTATTAGTCGCACCAGACAATAAATGCATCATGAAGAAGAAAAAAACACATATAAGTCGCACTTTTGGGAAATGTATTTTATAAAACATTTCCTGTTGAAATTAAATATCTTTTTTTTTTTTTTTTTTTTTTTTTTTGTGCACATAAATCAGATGTCTCAGAGGAAAACAATATGCAGTAATATATAACGTGACAATTTTTTATTTTCCATTACCCTCCTTCATTGTCTCCAGTGGGGAAAAAAAGAATAATAATAGTAAAATAAATAAATAAATAATATAATAATAAAATAATAATAATAATAATAATAATAATATAATATTATTATTAATTATTATTATTATATTATATTATTTTATTATTATTATTATTATAATTAATATAATATAATAATAATAATATATAATAATAATAATAATAATTATTATTATTATATTATTATTATTATTATTATTATATAAATTATTTTTATTTTATAATAATAGGGAAAGAGGGAAATACTTTTTTTACTTTACTTTTTTATTTTTTATTTTGAAGAACAAAAATTTGGTTAATTACATGCCTATTACTATTGGAAATGTATAATTCCAAAGCCCCGATTTTTTGCACTAATAAATGCACAGTGGTTTGTGTTTCAGTGGCATCTAACTGTACCCAAAAGCTCACCCTCTTTCTGATAATCGTCTCAAATTTTGCGGCCGCTAAAATGTCCAAAATGCTCTCCAGCATTTTTCAATTCTCCGGAAGAGCTGGAGAAAATGTGTGTGGAACATTAAAAAAAAAAAAAAAAAAAAAAAGCTCTAGCTCTTTTGGCACCTCGAGCAGGATTAATATTGGATTTTTGTCACGACCTTTGTAGGCCTTTGTCCGATAATTAAGGTCCCTGAATAGAAATCAGATTTGTTTTAATTTTAGCAGCTAATTTTGAAAGCAGGAGCTCTGTGAACGAGGGCGGATTGACCAAAAGTGAAGAGTGTCTGAAAGCTTCTGGGAGGTGGAACATCGTCTGGATTGATGGATTAATGATCAGGCACGTTTACATAGATTTTAAGTGACTGGGACTGGCCCCTCTCATTACCGGAACATTCCAGACAAATCTTCTTATATTATAGTTTACATTTTTCTACGCTCTATGGGGAAAATGAAAGAGTGAATGCAGTTACAGTCTCAGTTTTGGTTGAGATGTCCGTCCAGACTTTTGTATGAACTTGACAGAGGAGAGCCAGGTTCAGAAGACTGAGACCATCCATCATCTGTCAGCGAGAACGTCAATATTCAGGCCACAAATCGGCACAAGGCTCTGAATCTGGGACACGAGGGACGTTACAGGGGACGAAACAGAACACGTGTCCAGCTCAAAGGCACATGGGACGAGCCTCACCCACGCGCAGGTTGTGATTGTGCAAAAGTTTCATTAGAGGTGATCGTGAATTTTCGTCGTATAACTGGAACAAGTTGGTTTCTGGATTCCAGCTCAGATCACGTTGGTGAATGTTGTTGCGTGTCTTTGTGCCAGACACTCCCCCTCTGGTGAATGTTTGTGTGGGATGAGGGACCAAAAAGTGACTAAATTTGGATATTCCTCATTTATTTATGGACTTGTTGGTTCTTTCTTACTGGTGTTAGGACCTGCTCGCACGTGTTAGGGACCTCGTCAGTGGTGTTAGGATGTCCTCACTGATGTTAGAACATCCTCACTGGTGTTAGGGACCTCCTTAAGTGCTGTTAGAACCTTCTCACTGGTGTTAGGGTACCTCCTCACTGGTGTTAGGGACCTCCTCAGTGGTGTTAGGACCTCCTCACTGACGCTAGGGACCTCCTCAGTGGATTTAGGACTCTTCAGTGGTTTTAGACCCTCCTCACTGGTTTTGGACCTCCTCACAGGTGTTAGGGACCTCCTCACTGGTGTTAGACCTCCTCACTGGTGTTAGGGACCTCCTCGCTGGCGTTAGACCTCCTCACTGAGTGTTAGGGACCTCCTCACTGGTGTTAGGGACCTCCTCACTGTGTTTAGGACCTCCTCACTGGTGTTAGAACCTCCTCACTGGTGTTAGGGACCTCCTCACTGGCGTCCTCCTCACTAGTGTTAGGACCTCCTCACTGGTGTTAGAACCTCCTCACTGGTGTTAGGACCTCCTCACTGGTGTTAGAACCTCCTCACTGGTGTTAATGGCTTTCTCTCTGGTGCTGTGACCTCCTCACTGGCGATAGGAATCACCTCGCTGGTGTTAGGACGTCCTCAGTGGTGTTAGGGACCTCCTGACTGTGAGCGAGCAGGGAGTCGATAAACACTGTGCTCATTGATCCAGACACAAATATAGCAGCTCCAGACCTCAGTGTCATTCCTCACTGCACCACTCGCACATGTTACGTCAGACTGAGCTACAGCTTTTTCAGTTTTGTTCTGGTTCAGTCTGGGTTGAGTTTTGCTCTAGGGCTTTTTTGATCTTGGTTTAGTCCTGGTGTCCAGAGTTATTCCCAGTTCAGTCAGTTCAGGTTCAGCCCTGGTTTACTTCTTCTTGGATTAGTTTTTCTGTCACCTCCAGCGTGAACTTTAAACGCCCCAAAAGTGTCCCACACGAGGACACGACGACATCATACACAGCGAGCGTGCTCTGTGTTCACGGAAGTCGCCTAAACATGGACGCAGCATCGAGCACCTGGAGATTTTAAAGTTCCTCTCGTACCGGAGCTTATTTGTTTTAAGGAGGAGATTGAGAAGGAGAAGGACGAGGTTTCTGTTTTTTTGTGGGGCAGCGGCAGCGACGTCCGTAGAAGAAACGGGTCGGTGCGGAGTCGCAGAGAGTCCGATGTGCTTTTCGTTTGATGAGGAGAACATTTGTGTATATTCGTGACGTGTAGGTTGGATGAATGTGACCTGACCGTTCAGACTGAAGTCACATGTCAAAAGATCGGATATGTATCGGTTTTAGGAGCACATATCCAAGTGTCCTGGGTCACATTTGAAAAAAAAAAAGTCAGATCTGTGTTGTTCAGACTGTCATTATATAGTAATTTCACCATTTCCTCACCTGAAGTTGTATTTGGAGTGATTTGTGCATGTTCGAGTCGTCTTTAATCGCTTATTTTCAACACACTTTTTTGCCGATCAACTCCTGTTTTCACTCCCACTGTGATGTACTAACTTTGTTCATAATACATGTAGGATTCAGCAGCATTGCATCATTTTGGTCCAAATGTAAACAAACAAACAAACAAAACACTCTGCTCTAGTGTGATGTGCAGCTGTGCATCGGAGGGGCCCACAGCACGCGGCGCTCTGTTGTCATGATGTTTACGGTGACGTCAGCTCCCGTCGGGCAGAAGTCACCGCACTTTTTTCTTTTTTTTTAAGCCGTTTTAGATGAATACTGCGATCTCAAATGTCCACAGGTGTCATAGGTTCTAACTACAGAGCCGACTCGAGCACAATGGGTCTGCTTTAAAGTCCTCTCTGAACGCAGCGGAAGCCTCAGATCTGCTCCTTTTAAAAAAACCTCCCCGTCTTTAAAAGCGCGGCGCCGAAAGGCCTTTAAGCGCTTCGTCAAACACGACAGGAGGTTAAAATGTGTCTGATTCCGTTCGTTTCCATCTGGTATTTCACCTTTGTATTTATACAGTTGGGTGAATGCTTTGAATCAAGGTTTAAGAGCCCCGCAGAGCATCTTGCAGAGACCCCCCTCGAAGGTAAAAATGATCAAGTTTAATTTAATTCAATTGAAGAAAAATAAATAAATTCAAAGCGGAGCAGTTTGCACCGGAGAGAAACTGATTTTTACCATGTTTGGTTAGTGACGGCAGAAAGGTTTGACTACTAATTTCACTTCACTAGGTCTATTTTAAAGTTTTTAATACAGATGTTGCCTAGTTTTTTCAAGTTTTTAAAGTTTGGAGATGTTTATAAGTTCACTTACTGGTTGTACATGTTAACAAGGGCTATAACAAATTACACACTAATCGAGAATTCAATGATCACTGATGCAATTCCACCCCTAAACGTATTGCACCAATACAACTTAATGGGGGAAGAAACAGACCCACGGAGGTTGTTTTTTTTTTACTGTCTATGCTTTTATTTGCCGTACTGAATTAATAATTTATGTGCTTGGATGTTCCTGTACTTGGCCCCTGAATGTAACATGTGGCACCTCAATGGCCCCTGTTCCAGAAAAATCCTAGAACTGCCACTGGGTG
This sequence comes from Boleophthalmus pectinirostris, assembly GCF_026225935.1. Lineage (NCBI taxonomy): Eukaryota > Metazoa > Chordata > Actinopteri > Gobiiformes > Gobiidae > Boleophthalmus > Boleophthalmus pectinirostris. Next base: position 33,661,603 of record NW_026571095.1, on the reverse strand, counting down.
TGACTGACAGGTGGAGTAGCCAGTCAGGGACTCGCATGGTTCGGCCGTATCGGAAAACTATACAGGAAATAAAAGTATCACGGGGGTTGAAAAACATTAGCCTGATTCATCAGATGGTTTCACTTCACGGAAACTGTCGGACTTCGCAGCATTAACGTTTGTTCGCTCAACGGCAGGCGGGAACTTTTTTTTACTTAATCAATCACTGCTATTTGGTCGAGATGTATGTAATGCTCCAGAACGCTCAGTGGTGTCCAAGTCTGCAACTTCAGGGTTTCTGGCAAACCATCTAGTGTATTCTGATTCCTGACCTAGTCGCTGGAGAGAAATGAAATTTGTGCCTGGCTTGAAAAACATGGACGATTTCTGCAGAATATTGAGGGCGTACATGCGCTCGCGTATCCCGGTTGTGATATTTTGGGATGTTTTTTTTTTTAGTACTCTGGTTGTGTGTATGTGTGTTCATGTAGACACAGTCTCCTGATTTCAGTCTTTCTCAAAACTGGAGCTGTACTTTATAAGTAATAATACTTTATACTTCTAAACAAAATAAAACAGTCAACTGACCAGAGACAGGACAAGAGAAAGGACTAAAGACAGGACCAAAGACAAGACCAGAGACAGGACCAGAGACAAGACCAGAGACAAGACCAGAGACAGGACACCAGAGACAGACAGAGACCAGAGACAAGACCAGAGACAGACCAGAGACAAGAGACAAGACAAGACAGAGACAAGACCAGAGACAAGACCAGAGACAAGACCAGAGACAAGACCAGAGACAAGACCAGAGACAGGACCAGAGACAAGACCAGAGACAGGACCAGGACAAGACAAGAGACAAGACCAGGGACAGGACCAGAGACAGGACCAGAGACAAGACCAGAGACAGGACCAGAGACAAGACCAGAGACAAGACCAGAGACAGGACCAGAGACAGGACTATGTACAGAGCTGGATTTGCCAGGCAACAACTTTCTATATTTTTTGTTCTGATCTTTTGTAAATTATTTTTTGTCCCCACAAACTATTACCTGATGTAAAATTGATAAAAATGGACCAAATCCGTCTCGATTCTGTAATGTCAAAATGTTGTTTTGCTTTGACCTTAATAATAAATAAACTTTATTGATCGTGCGCTCGGGGATCTAGGTCAGCACTACAAATAACACCTGTCCCCTCGCTCCAAAATGACTCAAACATGAAGATAAAATATGTCCTGGCCCCGCCCCCCGGTCCCCCCGCCGTCCGTGAGGGGGCGTGGCTTTATGGATATGAATGTGTCCATCATCAGGACGAAGAGCAGCATCCATCCTCTGCCTCAGTCATACAGGTCACACCGGGGTCTCCCGCCCCCGCCGCAGGGCCTTGGCTCCAGGAACATCCATCATACAGAACTCCTGTCGCTGCTCCTGTCGCTGCTCCTGTCACTGCTCCTGTCACTGCTCCTGTCACTGCTCCTGTCACTGGTCCTGTCCCTGGTCCTGTCTGTGGTCCTGTCTCTGGTCCTGTCTCTGGTCCTGTCTCTGGTCCTGTCTCTGGTCCTGTCTGTGGTCCTGTCTCTGGTCCTGTCCCTGGTCCTGTCTCTGGTCCTGTCTCTGGTCCTGTCTCTGGTCCTGTCTTTAGTCCTGTCTCTGGTCCTGTCTCTGGTCCTGTCTCTGGTCTTGTCTCTGGTCCTGTCTCTGGTCTTGTCTCTGGTCCTGTCTTTGTCCTGTCTCTGGTCCTGTCTCTGGTCCTTGTCCTGGTCTTGTCTCTGTCTTGTCTCTGGTCTGTCTCTGGTCTGGTCTGTTGGTCTGTCTCTGGTCTTGTCTCTGGTCTGTCTCTGGTCCTGTGTCCCTGGTCTTGTCTCTCTTGTCTCTGTCTCTGTCTGTCTGGTCTGTCTCTGGTCCTGTCTCTGGTCCTGTCTTTAGTCCTGTCTCTGTCTCTGGTCCCTGGTCTCTGGTCTCTGGTCTCTTGGTCTCTGTCTCTGGTCCTGTCTGTCTCTGGTCTTGTCTCTGGTCTCTGGTCTCTGGTCCTGTCTCTGTCCTGTCCTGTCTCCTGGTCCCTGGTCTTGTCTCTGGTCTTGTCTCTGGTCTTGTCTCTGGTCTTGTCTCTGGTCTGTCTCTGGTCCTGGTCTGTGGTCCTGGTCCTGTCCTCTTGGTCTTGTCTCTGGTCCTGTCTCTGGTCTTGTCTCTGGTCTTGTCTCTGGTCTTGTCTCTGGTCTGTCTCTGGTCTGTCTCTGGTCCTTGTCCCTGGTCTCTGGTCTCTGGTCTCTGTCTCTGGTCTTGTCTTGGTGTCTTGGTCCTGTCTTGTCTCTGGTCTTGTCTCTGGTCTCTGTCTTTGATCCTGTCTCTGGTCAAATGTCTCTTTTTTAGTTTAATCTGCAGATGTGGTTGGATTAAAATAGAATAATGAAGATAATAATCATCACCTTATTACTAATTAAAAGTGGATGACAGGACTGCAGGTCATTGTGCTGCGGGTCATGGCGCTGCAGGTCATGGTGCTGCTGGTTATAGTGCTGCAGGTCATAGTGCTAGTGCTGCAGGTCATGGTGCTGCAGGTTATAGTGCTGCAGGTCATAGTGCTAGTGCTGCAGGTCATGGTGCTGCTGGTTGTAACTCTAAGGGTCATGGTGCTGCAGGTCATAGTGCTAGTGCTGCAGGTCATGGTGCTGCAGGTCATGGTGCTGCTGGTGGAATTTTTTTCAACCCTCAAAAAAATAAAAATAAATAAAATCCAGGAGAGGTGTTGTGTGGACATGAATTTTTTTCAATTTATATATTTTTTTTATTTTTTTTTTAATTCAGGAGCAAGTTCAAGTTCAGTACCTCAGTGCAAGTTCAGTAAGTATTTAAGAGAAAGTGTAAACAAGTGTGTGTGTTAGTTTCAGAGTATTTATTTAGCTCCTCCCTGCAGACAGATATAAGGAAGTGTCCACCAGCGTCTGACCACAACTGAAGAAGCAGTTTGGATGAGCGAAATAAACTTTAAACTCGACCAAAATAAACTTTTGCCCAGTTAACAATTTGAGTTTCACCTTTTGCCAGGAAGTAAAAGTATAAACTTCACACAAACATAAAAGCAAAACTAAATAATCTTGTAGCCAGAGTGTGATACGTGGAGTGTGTTTAGTGTAAATGTGCCGTGGGGCCGAGCGTGTGGCCCTGGAGTGGGCAGGAGTCGGCTCTCGGCGGCGTGGCCCTCGGTGAAGTGCACTCTGCGAGGAGGAGGCAGCTGATTGGCCGCTGCGGTCACGTGACCAGAGCTGCTGCATCATCTTTGTGTGCTGTTTATTTCCCACACGAGCCCGTCTGACATGCTTTGTGCGTCGCCATGGAAACTGCTGCTCACTCTGCCGTCTGGCCGTCGCCATGACGACGGCCGCCCGCCCGCCCGCCTCAGCGCCGCCTGGTTGCATGTGTCTCCATGGCAACAGGGGTGAGTCGGTCCGCGGTTTAAGCCCCAGGATTGGACTGGAAGATGTTGTACTATTTCTGAAATAAGATTTATTTGAATGCAAGGTATGTCGAGAGCAGAGCGGGGGTTTGGGATCTGGTTTAGTCCTGGTTTAGTCCTGTTTCAGTCCTGGTTTAGTCCTGGATTAGTCCTGGGTTAATCCAGGTTGAGTCTTGAGACCTGTTAGACCTCTGGCTGATGTTTCTCCTGCTCAGACGGCTTCACAGTTCAGGCCTCTGGTTTGGAACTAGATCAGTAGTTTGTTTCTGGTTTATTTTTGGTGTAAAGCTGACATATTTTCCTGGTTTAGTCCTGGTTCAGTCCTGCTTTAGTCCTAATTTAGTCCTCTCTGTTCAGTCTTGGTTTGGTCCTGGATCAGTCCGAGTATAGTCCTAGTTTAGTCCTGCTTTAGTCCTGGTTCAGTTCTGATTTACTCTTGCTTTAGCCCTTTTGGTTCAGTCCTGGTTTAGTCCTGAATCAGTCCTAGGATAGTCCTTGTTCAGTCCGAGTATAGTCCTGGTTTAGTCCTGCTTTATTGCTGCTTTACTCCTGCTTTAGTCTACTTGGTTTAGTCCTGCTTTAGTCTTGGTTTAGTTCTGGTGTAGTCCCTGGTTCAGTCCTGGTTTAGTCCTGGTTTAGTCCTGGTTTAGTCCTGGTTTAGTTCCTTTTTAGTCCACTTGGTTTAGTCTGGTTTAGTCCACTTGGTTCAGTCCTGGGTTTAGTCCTGGTTTCAGTCCTGGTTTAGTCCTGGTTCAGTCCTGGTTTAGTCCTGGTTTAGTCCTGGTTCAGTCTGGTTTAGTCTGGTTTAGTCCTGGTTTAGTCCTGGTTTAGTCCTGGTTAGTCCTGGTTCAGTCCTGGTTTAGTCCTGTTCAGTCCTGGTTCAGTCCTGGTTCAGTCCTGGTTTAGTTGGTTGTTTGGTTAGTCTGGTAGTTGGTCAGTCCTGGTTTAGTCCTGGTTCAGTCCTGGTTCAGTCCTGGTTCAGTCCTGGTTTAGTCAGTCCTGGTTTCAGTCCTGGTTTAGTCCTGGTTTAGTCCTGGTTTAGTCCTGGTTCAGTCCTGGTTCAGTCCTGGTTCAAGTCCTGGTTCAGTCCTGGTTTAGTCCTGGTTCAGTCCTGGTTCAGTCCTGGTTCAGTCCTGGTTCAGTCCTGGTTTAGTCCTGGTTCAGTCCTGGTATAGTCCTGGTCCAGTACTACTTTAGTCCTGCTGGAGTATCTCTTTAAATGAATTTCAGAACATGATTACAGTTTTACTTTTTCTTCTGTCTGTTTTTAAACGTTCTGTTTGGTCCCACTTGAGACTGAAATAAACCTTGATCGATTCATGTGACATTTTCCAAACAATAAACGTTACCATGGCGATGTAAAGATGTCCTGAAGTCGAATACCTCGTCTTTCGTTCAAATCCTGTTACAGTTTTGAGACGTTCGGCCGTGGCGTTGGTCTTTTTCTTTCTCTCACAAATATAATTCCCGTTTGCGCACGGATCGATACGAGGCCGACGCGTTCGTCTTTCGGAGCGCTCTCTCTGTTTGGTTTGGGGGATGTTTCCACGGCGACGCTCCTCCCGGCGAGCAGTCTGGACCGGGACGGGAGCGGGTGATGGATGAGCCCCGTCCCCCGCGAAGAGAGGGCACTCTGGGGTACAGAGAGAGTCCCGGTTCAGACCTGAGGGAATCGTTAAAAGTCCTGGTTCAGTCCTGGCTCAGTCCTGCTTTGGTCCTGCTTTAGTCCTGTCTTGGTTTAGTCCTGGTTCAGTCTTGGTTCAGGCCTGGTTTAGTCCTGCTTTAGTCCGGCGTTAGTCCTCTTGGTTCAGGTCTAGTTTAGTCCTGGTTTAGTCCTGCTTTAGTCCTCTTAATTCAGTCCTGGTTTATTCCTAGTTTTGTCCTGCTTTAGTCCTGTTTTAGTTCTGTTTTAGTCCTGCTTTAGTCTGGTTTTTAGTCTTGGTTTAATCCTGCCTTTTAGTCCTGTTTTAGTCCTGCTTTAGTCCTGTTTTAGTCCTGTTTTAGTCCTGCTTTAGTCCTGCTTTTTAGTCCTGCTTTAAGTTCAGTCCTGGTTTAGTTGCCTAGTTTTTAGTCCTGCTTTAGTCCTGCTTTAGTCCTGTTTAGTAGTCTTTTTAGTCCTGTTTAGTCCTGCTTTAGTCATGTTTTAGTTCTGCTTGATTCCTCGTGGTTCAGTTCTAATATAGTCCCGGTTCAGTCCTGGTTCAGTCCTGCTTTAGTCCTTTTGGTTTAGTCGTGGTTTAGTCCTCGTTCAGTCCTAGTATAGTCTTGGTTCACTCCTAGTATATTTTCTGGTTGAGTCCTGCTTTAGTCCTGGTTTAGTCGTTTTGGTTAAGTCATGGTTTAGTCAGTCCAGTCCAGTCCAGTCTTTGTTTAGTCCTGGTTCTTTAGGTTCCCTGCTTTAGTCCTGCTTTAGTCCTGGTTTCAGTCCTGGTTCAATCCTGGATCAGTCCTGGAATAGTCCTTGTTCGGTCCTAGTATATTCCCGGTTTAGTCCTGCTTTTAGTCCTGTTTTAGTCCTGCGTTAGTCCTCTGGTTCAGTCCTGATTCAGTCCTAGTATAGTCCTGGTAGGTCCTGTTTAGTCTTTGATTTAGTCCTGCTTTAGTCCTCTTGGTTTAGTTCTGGTTTAATCCTGGTTCAGTCCTGGTTTAGTCCTTGTTCAGTCCTGGTTCAGTCCTGGTTAGTCCTGGTTTAGTCCTGGTTTAGTCCTAGTTTTAGTCCTCAGTCCTGGTTCAGTCCTGGTTTCAGTCCTGGTTCAGTCCTGGTTTAGTCCTGGTTTAGTCTAGTCCTCTTGGTTCAGTCCTGGTTCAGTCCTGTTTAAGTCCTGGTTCAGTCCTGTTTAGTCCTGGTTCAGTCCTGGTTCAGTCCTGGTTCAGTCCTGGTTTAGTCCTGGTTTAGTCCTGGTTTAGTCCTGGTTTAGTCCTGGTTCAGTCCTTCAGTCTGGTTCAGTCCTGGTTTAGTCCTGTTAGTCTTGGTTCAGTCCTGGTTCAGTCCTCCTAGTTAGTCCTCTCCTGGTTCAGTCCTGGTTCAGTCCTGGTTTAGTCCTGGTTCAGTCCTGTTTTAGTCCTGGTTTAGTCCTTTGGGTCCTTAGTCCTGGTTCAGTCCTGTTTAGTCCTGGTTTAGTCCTAAGTTTAGTCCTTTTAGTTTAGTCCTGCTTTTAGTCCTCTTGGTTCAGTCCTGGTTCAGTCCTGGTTTAGTCCTGGTTCAGTCCTGGTTCAGTCCTGGTCAGTCCTGGTTTAGTCCTGGTTCAGTCCTGTTCAAGTCCTGGTTCAGTCCTGGTTCAGTCCTTTCAGTCCTGGTTCAGTCCTGGTTAGTCCTCTTTGGTTCAGTCCTGGTTTAGTCCTGGTTCAGTCCTGGTTCAGTCCTTCAGTCCTGTTTAGTCCTCTTGGTTCAGTCCTGTTCAGTCCTGGTTCAGTCCTGGTTTAGTCCTCTGGTTCAGTCCTAGTCAGTCCTGGTTTAGTCCAGTTCTGGTTCAGTCCTGGTTCAGTCCTGGTTTCAGTTCCTGGTCAGTCCTGGTTCAGGTCCTGGTTAGTCCTGGTTTAGTCCTGGTCAGTCCTGTCCTGGTTCAGTCCTGGTTTAGTCCTGGTTTAGTCCTGGTTTAGTCCTCTTTAGTCCTGGTTTAGTCCTCCTTCAGTTCAGTCCTGGTTTAGTCCTAGTCCTGTTTTAGTCCTGGTTTAGTCCTGTTTAGTCTTCCTGGTTTAGTCCTGGTAGTCCTAGTTAGTCCTGGTTTTCAGTCCTGGTTCAGTCCTGGTTCAGTCCTGGTTCAGTCCTGGTTTAGTCCTGGTTTAGTCCTGGTTTAGTCCTGGTCCTGTCTGTTGCTTGTCCTTGCCGTGTCCTCAGTTGCAGTACTCCGCAGTATATTGCAGTACTATATTGCGGTAGTACAGTGCAGTACAGTGCAGTATATTGCAGTACAGTTACAGTACAGTGTGCCCTGATGGGATGTAGAGGATACAGGGGCCTCCTGGGGCCCGGCCGCGGGAGTCCGAGGTCCTGCTGCGGGGCCCCGGGGAGTCCAGGATTTGAGCCGCTTTAGAGACGTGTTTTTCACTCAGGAGGTCAGAGTCTGATGAGGTCGCTCCGCTCGCAAAGTCCTCCCCGCGGCTCCGGATCCACTTATTACGCTGCGATATACGTGCACCGAGTCTCGTTAAGTCCAGGTTTAGTCTCGGTTCAGTTCCAGTACAGTCCTGGTTTAGTTCTGGTTTAGTCTTAGTCTTGTTCTGGTTTATTTTTGGTGTAAAGCTGGTGTATTTTCCTGGTTTAGTCCTGGTTCAGTCATAGTTCAGTCCGAGTTAAATCCTGCTTTAGTCCTGGTTTAGTCTTGCTTCAGTCCTCTTTGTTCAGTCCTGGTTTAGTCCTGGATGAGTCCTAGTATAGTCCTTGTTCACTCGTAGTATAGTTCTGGTTCAATCCTAGTTTAGTCCTGGTTTAGTCCGGCTTTACTCCTGCTTTAGTCCTCTTGGTTCAGTCCTGGTTTAGACCTGATTCAGTCCTGGTTTAGTCCTTGTTCACTTCTAGTATAGTCCTGGTTTAGTCCTACTTTAGTGCTGCTTTAGCCCTGGTTTAGTCCTCTTGATTCAGTCCTGGTTTAGTCCTGATTTAGTCCTTTTTTAGTCCTCTTGGGTCAGTCCTGGTTCAGTCCTGGTTTAGTCCTAATTCAGTCCTGGTTTAGTCCTGATTCAGTCCTGGTTCAGTCCTGGTTTCATCCTACTTTAGTCCTATTTTATTCCTCTTGGTTCAGTCCTGGTTTAGACCTGATTCATTCCTGATTTAGTCTTGGTTTAGTTCTGCTTTAGTCCTCTAGGTTTAGGCCTGGTTTAGTCCTGTTTCAGTCCTCGTTCAGTCCTAGTATAGTCTCGCTTCAGTCCTCGTATAGTCCTACTTTAGTCCTGCTTTAGCCCTGCTTTACTGCTGCTTTAGTCCTGGTTTAGTCCTGGTTCAGTTCTGGTTTAGTCCTGCTTTACTCCTGCTTTAGTCCTCTTGGTTTAGTCCTGGTTCAGTCCTAGTATAGTCCTGGTTTAAGTCCTGGTTTAGCCCTGGTTTAGTCCTGCTTTAGTCCTCATACTACTATATCCTTGTGTGTCAGATGCCGTTGTACCAAAACTATTTAAATACAAAGTGAACTAATATTTGAAAGTTTAAGTAATATTAGACCAGACAGTCCTGTGGTAAACATCCAGAACATGCCAGGTTGTTGGTTCAATCCCAGCTCCGACCCGTGCAGACTGCTGTAGCAAGTGAAGTGGGTTTATCATGAGACAAAATATATCTAAACTTTCCCAGTATTTTTGAGTTTTTACCAACACTGGGAGAGCGATGTTTACGTTTAAAGTGGATGTGGTGCTCCATCTAGTGTTTACTCTTTGTCATTGCAGTAAATTTGTAAACGCTGCAAACCCAGAGTGACCAGATTTACAAAATACAAAACTGGGGCATGTCCAAAACTCACTCAAGAGGCTCTGTTTAAATATTCCGTGGTCGCTGGTTCCCCTTTTTACGACACACTGACTCTTTAATTCTTCCTCGGGATTTGGAGGATCACTAAAGTATTGGGAATAATCCTTTCTTCCCGTCTTTTTTCCTCTTCTTATCCCATGTAAACTTTTCACCTCTGTGGGCTCCTTTCCTCCTTTCACATCCCGACTTCCTACTTTTTAAAATATATTTATTTTTGCATTAGATATTATGATTATTTATTTATTTATTTATTTTTTCCATTTACAGTGTATATTTATTTAATTTATCTACTACTACTATTACTACTATAATTTTATTTACTTAATCATTATTATTATATATTTTTTATTTATTTATTTATTTTCATTTACCTTGTATTTTTATTTTTATTATTTTATATATTTATTATTTTATTTTATTATTATTATTATTATTTTTATTATATTATATTTTTTTTTTAATATTTATATATTTTTATTCTACCACTGCTATTACTACTATCAATTGTATTATTATTATTATTTTAATGTTTTTATTTATTTATTTTCATTTATCTTGTATGATTATTTAATTTATCTACTACTACTATTACTACTATAATTTTATTTACTTAAATCATTATTATTATATTTTTTTAAATTAAGTTTTTATTTATTTATTTATTTATAATTTACCTTGTATATATATATATATATATATATATATATATATATATATATATATATATATATATATATATATATTTGTATATTTTATTCTACTACTGCTATTACTACTATCAATTGTATTATTATTATTTTTTTTATGTTTTTTTATTTATTTTCATTTACCTTGTATGATTATTTAATTTATCTATGAATACTATTACTACTATAATTTTATTTACTTTATTTATTTATTTTCATTGACTTATGTTTTAGTTATTTATTTTTATTTTGGGTTGTCTGTCTAGTGGGTGGAGGTGTGTTCAGATGTGTCCTCCTGTATTACTGTCATACTTGTAATAGTACTATTTAATACTCTGTTTTTTTTGTTAATGTTAAAAATGTTCAATAAACAAAGTTGGAAAAAAAAAAAAAAAAAACAGGGACACACCCGGGTCTGTATAAATAAAATTGTAAATAGAGTGCGTAACATTGTCGTTCTTAATTCAGTTTTTTTTTGTCATAATCTGAGGGATTTATGTCGGTGCGTTTTTGTTTTTATTTTTTTGGGGGGATTGGGTCAAAAATAAGGACACCTGGGACATTTCTTGTATAAAACTGGGAAGAATTTTGGATAAATCTGCAGGGACGGGGGACACAGGCTCAAAACTGGGACGTCTGGTCACTCTGTGCTTACCCCAGCGACCATAAACTGCCCAGAAATGAGGCATTTTGGTTCTGAGTCAGCCGAGGTAAATGGGGTTTTGTGCGTCTGTCTGCTTTTGGTGACTTCGACGTGACGTGATCTGAAATCCAGCAGTTAATTAAATCTATCAGGTGTTTTTTTTTTTTTAGTTTCAGGTGTATTTATTGCCGTGAAAAACATGCATTCTTTCCATGAGCAGGGGCTTGCCTTTCCACAGACCTGACCTGTATCTTGGCCTGGTTGGACACACAGACACATGTATCTCACTGTCCCTGTGTCTCTTATGTCCCGCAGGTTCCTGATTGTCCTGGGTTGTCTCATCCTGGCTGTCCTCACCACCTTCAAGGAGCACGAGAAGGTTTCTGCGCACTGGCTGGTGGTTCTGGTCAGTACTACTACTAATACTACCACTACAAATACTTCTACTTCCGCTACCTCAAGTTTCTTTGCTTAAATTCATTGTTTTGGTGCAGCAACAGCTAAAAAAATTTGAGAACTACATAGACCAGGCATGTCCAAACTACGGCCCGTGGGCCAAATGCGGTCCTCAGACAAATTTTTCTTGGCCCTCAGGGTTCCAGGTGAATTGGCCCAAATTACCTTACATCATTAAAAAAATTAACTTCTTACTGCAAGCTTTTGGAAAATCTACCTTGATAAAGTGAATATTTAATATTCAGTCTCTATTATATAAAGTCTCTGTTCTGTTGTTTTTACTAGAACTTGACTTTAAAGATGAAATGTCGGTTCCAGGTCTCTCATTTTATAAAATATATTTCCCCAAAAAGTGTGACTTATACATGTTTTAAGCATTTTTTGGCTGGTGCCGGAGCGACTTATAGTCCAGAAAATACAGTACCCGCTTACCGTCAAGCTAAAGCAGACATGTCCAAACTATGGCCCGTAGGCCAAATGCGGCACTCAGACAAATTTTTCTTGGCCCAAATTACGTTGCATCAATGAAAAATTTACTTTTTATTGCAAGTTTTTTTTTTTTTAAAATCTACCTCGATAAAGCCAATATTTAATATTTCGTGTTTGGTTTTGAGGATCTTGAATGAATAAAGACTCATTCTAATGTGTTAAACATGAACATATTTCAGTTATTCACTGTACTGAGCATCAGTCTACGGCCCTCGATCGGCCCTCTGCTTCGTCTGTGTTTACATATGTGGCCCTTGATGAAAATAGTTTGGACACCCCTGACATAGACCATGATGCTTTGCTCTGCTTCAGTCCATCTACATGTTATGAAGCAATTTGAAATCATAATTTTGGGGGAAAAATACAAAAACACAATAAAGATCTGGATATCATGAGAATATGGTATTGAGAGATTTGGATTTTATAACATCCCTAAAGTACAAAAAAACATATAAAACAATTTGCATCTCAGAAGAAAAACACACACTTCTCGGTCACCACACTTTTTTTTTTTTTTTTTTTTTTGTTGAACTCATCAGGTGACACCGCAGATTCTAATTCAAGATCTTTCCGTAAACGATTCCAAGACCACACGTACCTGAGGTGTATTTAGCTTCATTCACGCTGTTTGATGAATCTTGTGGAGTAAATCTGTCCTCATGTTTTACTTTCTTTGCGTTTTTACAGGATTGTTATATCATAGGTAAAAACCCTGCGCCAAGTTTAAAAATCATTGCGAGACTCGTTTTAAGCATCTCTGACGACAACTGTTTGTGGAGGTTTGTTCCTTATTACTTAGTTTAATTATTTTCCATCCATCCATTTTCTTCCGCTTATCCGGGGCCGGGTCGCGGGGGCAGCAGTCTAAGCAGGGACTCCCAGACTTCCTTCACCTCAGACACTTCCTCCAGCTCCTACGAATCCAAGGTGTTCCCAGGCCAGCCAAGAGACACAGGCTGTGTTCAGCCTGCAGCCTGAAGTGACCCAAATCCGATTTTTTGGCCCCTATGTTCCTGTATTTGATCTTTTAATGTCAGTCTGAATGACACAGATCCGATTTTTTCAAATGTGACCCAGGACACTTGGATATGTGCTCCTAAAACCGATACATATCTGATCTTTTGACATGCGACTTCAGTCTGGACAAAGTGCATTCATCCACCTACACGTTATCAACAAGCCACAAACGTCACTATTCTGCACTGAAGTAGGCGAAAATTGTTAATGAACTCCGTGTCACTGAAGTGAAGCACATCACCACTCACCACTCTTGGCTCCGTCTCCACATCCACACGTTCCTTTCAACGGACTGAACCACAAAACACCACGGCCAAAAAACCTCGTCCTTCTCCTTCTCAATCTCCTCCTTAAAACAAGTAAGTTGTTCATGTTCTGGCTCCGGTACGAGAGGAACTTTAAAATCTCCAGGTGCTCGATGCTGCGTCCATGTTTGGACAACTTCCGTAAACACAGAGACGCTCGCTGCGGTTGACGTCGTCGTGTCTCCAGTGCACATGCGGGACACTTTTGGGTCGTTTAATGTTCACACTGGAGTCACATACAAGTCACATTTAATTGGAAATGTGAACGACCTCGCAAAAACATCGGATTTCACAAAAAAAATCTGAATTGAGCGTTAAGCCCTGCAGTCTGAACGTAGCTTTAGTCACTCCAGTGTGTCCTGGGTCTTCCTCGGGGCCTCCTCCCGATGGGACATGCCCAGAACATCTCCTGAGGGAGGCGCACAAGAGACAACCGGAACAGATGCCCTCCCCTCAGCTGCTCCTCTCGACGTGGAGGAGCAGCGGCTCTACTCCGAGCTCCTCCCGTGTGACTGAGCTCCTCACCCTGTCTCTAAGGGAGCGCCCAGACACCCTGCGGAGGAAATAATTTTGGACCTCTTATATCCACGATCTCGTCCTTTCGGTCATTACCCAGAGCTCATGACCAGAGGTGAGGGGAGGAACAAAGACTGACAGTAATTCAGGAGCTTTGCCTTTTCAACTCAGCTCTTTCACCACAAAGGTCCGATTCACTGCACTGCACCGATCCACCTCACGCTCCATCCTCCACTCGAGAACAAGACCCGATCTGGTGCAGGACTCCCAGTTGCGTCCCTCTCCAGGAAACGGGCGCCATCTTTATTTTCGGGGCGGAGTTTGCTCTGAGGATCTGGGCGGCGGGCTGCTGCTGTCGCTACAAAGGCTGGAGAGGAAGACTCAAGTTCGCACGCAAACCACTATGTATCCTGGGTAAATACAGCAGGACTAAAGCAGGACTAAAACAGGACTGAAACAGGACTAAAACAGGACTAAAACAGGACTGAAACAGGACTAAAACAGGACTAAAACAGGACTGAAACAGGACTAAAACAGGACTAAAGGACTAAAAACAGGACTGAAACAGGACAAAACAGGACTAAAACAGCAGGACTAAAACAGGACTAAAACAGGACTAAAGCAGGACTAAAGCAGGACTAAAACAGGACTGAACAGGACTAAAACAGGACTGAAACAGGACTAAAACAGGACTGAAACAGGACTAAAACAGGACTAAAACAGGACTAAAACAGGACTAAAACAGGACTAAAACAGGACTGAAACAGGACTAAAACAGGACTAAAACAGGACTAAAACAGGACTAAAGCAGGACTAAAAACAGGACTAAAACCAAACTAAAGCAGGACTAAAACAGGACTAAAACAGGACTAAAGCAGGACTAAAGCAGGACTAAAACAGGACTAAAACAGGACTAAAACAGGACTAAAGCAGGACTAAAACAGGACTAAACAGGACTAAAGCAGGACTAAAACAGGACTAAAACCAAACTAAAGCAGGACTGAAACAGGACTAAAGCAGGACTAAACAGGACTAAAACAGGACTAAAGCAGGACTAAAACAGGACTAAAACCAAACTAAAGCAGGACTAAAACAGGACTAAAACAAACTAAAGCAGGACTAAAACAGGACTAAAGCAGGACTAAAAACAGGACTAAAACCAAACTAAAGCAGGACTAAAACAGGACTAAAAAGGACTAAAGCAGGACTAAAACAGGACTAAAAGCAGAACTAAAACAGGACTAAAGCAGGACTAAAACAGGACTAAAACCAAACTAAAGCAGGACTAAAACAGGACTAAAACAGGACTAAAAACAGGACTGAAACAGGACTAAAGCAGGACTAAAACAAAAGGACTAAAGCAGGACTAAACAGGACTAAAGCAGGACTAAAACAGGACTAAAACAGGACTAAACAGGACTAAAACAGGGCTGAAACAGGACTAAACAGGACTAAAGCAGGACTAAAACAGGACTAAAACCAACTAAAGCAGGACTAAAAACAGGACTAAAACCAGACTAAAGCAGGACTAAAAAGGGCTAAAACAGGACTAAAACCAAACTATAGCAGGACTAAAACAGGACTAAAACAGGACTGAAAAGGACTAAAGCAGGACTAAAACAGGACTAAAGCAGGAAAACAGGACTAAAACAGACTAAACAGGACTAAACAGGACTAAAGCAGGACTAAAACAGGACTAAGGCAGGATTTTTCATATTTTCTGTGGTGTGTGGTCAGACATCTTCGTGCTGATCGCGTCGGTTCCCGTCGTCGCCGTCAGGAACCAGGGAAACGTTCTGGCCACGTCCCTCCGGAGCCTGCGGTTTCTGCAGATCCTGCGCATGCTCCGAATGGACCGACGGGGAGGCACCTGGAAACTGCTGGGCTCTGCCATCTATGCACACAGCAAGGTACTAAACCTGGACTAAACCCGGACTAAACTAAACCTGGACTAAAACCTGGTCTAAAACCCGGACTAAAACCTGGACTAAACCTGGACTAAACCTGGACTAAACCTGGACTAAACCTGGACTAAACCTGGACTAAACCTGGTAAACCTAAACCCGGACTAAAACCCTGGACTAAAACCTGGACTAAACCCGGACTAAACCTGGACTAAACCTGGACTAACCCGGACTAAACCTGGACTAAACCCGGACTAAACCCGGACTAAAACCTGGACTAAACCCGGACTAAAACCTGGACTAAACCTGGACTAAAACCTGGACTAAACCTGGACTCTAAACCTGGACTAAACCTGGACTAAACCTGGAAAACCTGGACTAAACCTGGACTAAAACCCGGACTAAACCCGGACTAAACCCGGACTAAACCTGGACTAAACCTGGACTAAACCTGGACTAAACCCGGACTAAACCCGGACTAAACCTGGACTAAACCCGGACTAAACCCGGACTAAACCCGGACTAAACCCGGACTAAACCTGGACTAAACCCGGACTAAACCCGGACTAAACCTGGACTAAACCTGGACTAAACCTGGACTAAACCTGGACTAAACCTGGACTAAACCTGGACTAAACCTGGACTAAACCTGGACTAAACCTGGACTAAACCTGGACTAAACCCACTAAACCTGGACTAAACCTGGACTAAACCCGGACTAAACCTGGACTAAACCCGGACTAAACCCGGACTAAACCCGGACTAAACCCGGACTAAACCCGGACTAAACCTGGACTAAACCCGGACTAAACCGGACTAAACCTGGACTAAACCCGGACTAAACCTGGACTAAACCCGGACTAAACCGGGACTAAACCTGGAAACCTGGACTAAACCCGGTAAACCCGGACTAAACCTGGACTAAACCTGGAAAACCTGGACTAAACCTGGACTAAACCTGGACTAAACCTGGACTAAACCTGGACTAAACCCGGACTAAACCCTAAACTGGACTAAACCTGGACTAAACCCTAAACCTGGACTAAACCTGGACTAAACCCTAGGACTAAACCTAAACCGGACTAAACCTAAACCGGACTAAACCTGGACTAAACCCTAAACCTGGACTAAACCTGGACTAAACCTGGACTAAACCCGGACTAAACCTGGAAACCCGGACTAAACCTAAGGACTAAACCTGGACTAAACCTGGACTAAACCTGGACTAAACCTGGACTAAACCCGGACTAAACCTGGACTAAACCTGGACTAAACCTGGACTAAACCTGGACTAAACCGGACTAAACCCGGACTAAACCCGGACTAAACCTGGACTAAACCTGGACTAAACCTGGACTAAACCTGGACTAAACCTAAACCTGGACTAAACCTGGACTAAACCTGGACTAAACCTGGACTAAACCTGGACTAAACCCGGACTAAACCCGGACTAAACCTGGACTAAACCTGGACTAAACCCGGACTAAACCTGGACTAAACCTGGACTAAACCTGGACTAAACCTGGACTAAACCTGGAAACCTAAACCTGGACTAAACCCTGGACTAAACCCTAAACCTGGACTAAACCCGGACTAAACCTGGACTAAACCCGGACTAAACCTGGACTAAACCCGGACTAAACCCGGACTAAACCCGGACTAAACCTGGACTAAACCTGGACTAAACCTGGACTAAACCTGGACTAAACCTGGACTAAACCTGGACTAAACCTGGACTAAACCTGGACTAAACCTGGACTAAACCTGGACTAAACCTGGACTAAACCTGGACTAAACCTGGACTAAACCTAAACTAAACCTGGACTAAACCTGGACTAAACCTGGACTAAACCTGGACTAAACCTGGACTAAACCTGGACTAAACATGAACTAAACCTGGACTAAACAGTAGAAGTTCCTGACACGTGTTTGTCCTCAGGAGCTGATCACGGCCTGGTACATCGGCTTCCTGTCCCTGATCCTGGCCTCCTTCCTGGTCTACCTGGTGGAAAAGGACGACGTTTCCATGGAGATGCCCAACGACGACGCGGGCACGGTGCAGCCTCGCACGCAAGACTTCGACACGTACGCCGACGCCCTCTGGTGGGGACTGGTAAGAACAACCTGCCACACTGTCCCTGTCAGCTACACAGAGTTACTTATTTGTGTTGTTGTGGCCACACGAGGGGAAACCTCTTCTGAGCCTGAAGTGTCTTTGATAAAAAAAACTTGAGGAGTTTCTGTTGTCGTGTGTGACAGATCACGCTGACCACCATCGGGTACGGAGACAAGACCCCAAAGACGTGGGCTGGGAGGCTGCTGGCCGGCACCTTCGCGCTCATCGGAGTGTCCTTCTTCGCTCTGCCCGCGGTGAGTGCGCATTCAGAAAAATTACTGTTGAAGTTTCCTGTCTAGAAGTAATTCATCATCGCCATCGCTGGACGAGATCTCCAAGAATCACCTCAGTTTGGCTTTGCTCCTTTTCCTCTTCTCTTCTTCTTTCAGCGACCTCAAAAACGGACTTTCTTTTGCGGCGAACCGGTCGTGGATTCTCGTCCGCCGTCGCGACAAACTTTGTGCGAAATGCGAGGAAGCGACAGTTCGAAAATGCCTCTAAGAACCGCTGCGTAAACCCCGTAATCCACGCGCTCCGACGAGTCAGTTATACTAGGGAGTTTGATTGACAACCGAACAGCCAATAGAAAATGAGGGAGCCTCGTTTTCTATTGGCTGATGTTTATCTGGCCTCAACACGTCCACAGTTGATAGATTTTCGTTCTTTTTTTTTTTGGTCATCATAATTACGAAGCTGCTGCGTCTCTGTAATGGTATTTTAAACTTTCACTGACAGTTTGAAACAAAAAAAAATCCTCCATACAACCTTTAAGATGTACTAACCCAACACAACAAACCAGGGATCACCAAACTTTTTTCTCTGGGGGCCACATTATCTCTCCTGACTGCGATGGGGGTCGGGGTTCAGCCTTATAAACAGAATAAAAAAAAAACGCCACATTTTCTTTACAGAGAGACAAACTGCATGCTCCAACACTGAACAAAAATAATAAATCGTCCACTGTTCTTTGAAAACTCGGCATCTCTGTCAACTTTTCGTACTTTAAAGGGATAGTTCGGATTTTTTGACATAAATCTGTATGGCCTCCCCGTCATCAGTGTTGTGCATCCACACCGACTTACCCCCAGAAAGCGTCCGGTGAGCCGAGATACTGGCCCGTTTTGGTGCTGAGAAAAATCCGTGTATCATTCGTTCATTCGTTTTTCAATATAAAACCAAAAATAAGAAAACGAAAAAACAACAGTTTTCTTCGTTATTTGTCTCCAAAACCAAAATGAAAAAATGGATAATGATTCGTTTTTTTTCAGTTTTCGATTTTGTGTTTAAATGAAAAATGGAAAAAACGGATAACGGCCGTTTCCCGTTTATGTGACTTCCGTGACTGCGATGCCGAACTTTTGCACCGCGTACGGACTGAACCAGGACTGATCCAGGTCCGAGACCAGACCGAGACCAGAGCGGAACTGAGACCGGGACCACACCGGGACCAGAGCGGGATCAGAGCGGAACTGAGACCGAGACCAGCGGTCCGAGCGGTTCCGTGTCATTGTCTCCGCGCTGGTTCCGTGCGGGGAAAGTGAGAATGTTCTGTGGACTACAGGTCCGGATGGGCTGCTCCAGTCCTCCGCGCTCAAGAACCGCGGCTGGTTCCGAGGTGGTGCAAAGCATCCAAATGACGCTTTCACACCAACAAAAACTAACCGAACTAAGAGCTTTTGGTTCAAATGGACCAGGTCCGGGACCAGACCGGGACCAGACTGGGACCAGAGCGGGCCTGAGACAGAGACAAGACCGAGACCAGATCGGAGGCTCAGAGCCCACGGCAGGGCTGGAGCTCGAAGCTGAGGCTCGGACCCCGTGGAGGCTCAGAGTCAAAGCTCGGAGTCCGCCCCAGTCCCGCCCCAGTCTCGCCCCAGTCCCGCTCTGGTCCCGCTCTAGTCCCGGTCTGGTCTCGGACCTGGATCAGTCCTGGTTCAGTCCGTACCCGGTGCAAAAGTTCGGCATCGCAGTCACGGAAGTCACGTAAACGGGAAACGGCCGTTATCCGTTTTTTCCATTCTTCATTTAAACACAAAATCGAAAACTGAAAAAAATCAAATCATTATCCGTTTTTTCATTTTGGTTTTGGAGACAAATAACAAAGAAAACTGTTGTTTTTTCGTTTTCTTATTTTTGGTTTTATATTGAAAAACGAATGAGCGAATGATACACGGATTGAGAAAAGTAGTTCGGCAAGTTGTCTGTGGGGACTGTATACTAAAGCGTTTTTCTTCTCAAAGCAATATGTGTTCAAAAGAGTGATACATTTGCATCACAAAACCATCGTCGCCAAAAAAGTCAGACCTCATAATCGCTTGGCGCTGTTTTCTCTCCGTACGTACCACTGTACTGTACAATACTCGCCATTTTTCTGTCCTTAACTGCACTACAGAACTCTACACGTGCGTTCACTGTCACTGTTTGAGCTCGAGTTTGTCAAGTGACGAAAATTCGGCTGCAAATGTAAATACGTCATATAATTATTTAAATACAAATATAAATACCATTATACATAGAATTTTTTAATTGAAAAAAATCTACAAAATACAAGATGCAGATGTGTTTTTATTTGCCAAAAAGTAATTTTAAGAAACAGGCCATGACAACTTTTGAGAACTGCCACATACTGTAGGGTGACCATAGCTCCGTTTGTGAAAACCCGGACGCCTCGCAACCTGTGCACACGGCCTCCCACTTGTCCCGAAAACAGAGAATTTCTTGTACAATTCATTGTTAAATATACATTTGTGTTTCGGCGTGTTGCAGACTGAACGACTGTTTGTGTCTGCTCGCTCCTTCTGACGCACAGAGAGCTACAAGAGCTGCTCAGTTTAACGGCCCCAATGAACAGTCCTGAAAACCCAAACATTTCTATCACTTAAAAAAAAAAAAACTAGACGCTCAGGACAGGACGCAAAAAATTGACATGTCTGGGAAAAAACAAACATTTGGTCAGACTAACATAGAGCAAGTAGTGGGGGTAGAAGGACTCGGGAACCGGAGTTGGCTCGTTTGATGACCCCTGGAATAAACCAATGATAATAACCCCCAGTCAGTGTCAGGTTTAACTCTAGTCGTGGAGTTTTCTGACTCGTGTCCTGTGTGTGTGTGTGTTGCGTTGCCGTGGTAACACAGGGGATCCTGGGCTCGGGTCTGGCTCTGAAGGTGCAGGAGCAGCACAGACAGAAGCACTTTGAGAAGCGCAGGCACCCGGCGGCAGGACTCATCCAGGTGAGACGGAGAGAGGGCGGCGTTTTCACCCCCGCGCCACCTCTGACCCCTGACCTCTGACCTCTGCCCTCTCTCTGCAGTCCGCCTGGAGGTATTACTCCACCAACCCCATCAGGGAGGACCTCATCGCCACCTGGAGGTTCTACGAGACCATCATCTCTCTGCCGTGCTTCAGGCAAGTCCCTCACGAAGCTCTCACATGTTCACTGCTTATGTCAGTACTTTACAGACAATATTATAAAACTGACAAGTGTAAACCCGGACATGTTTGAGAAACTAACATGTGAGTGCAGGACGGGACGGGATTTATTTATTTTATTTAATTTTTTAATTAAAGGGCCCATTACGTCATTTTCTGATCTGTTATAATCTTATTTCCTCGTCACAAACAGACCTGGAGTTGTGTTTTGTTTCATTCACACAAACTCTGCAGATTTATTACATATTAGTTCTTCTCTCAAACAGAAAACACT